>NC_137824.1:15176425-15183925 GCF_963921795.1 Nannobrachium achirus | reverse complement strand
GCAAGATCCAGAAATTCAGAGTGAACATTTTTAACTCAAATCTTTGCCTCTGGGGGTCCCTGGAACAAAATATTTTGAGATGGGGGTCCACGGGCCAAATACATAGCATTTTGGGGGTCCTTGACATGAGAAAGTTTGAGAACCACTGATATTGTCCGATTCTACAAATGTCTTCTAAATCCTAACAGTTTTCGGAGAGAAAAAAAACAAAAAAACGTGTGGGTAGCGCCAACCCAAAATTTGGAAATATTCGTTCCATTATATCTCCCCTTTAATTATGCCAAATGGTCATTGTTATCGGTGATTTGTGACCTTTACAACGAGGTACAGGTTGTAAGGATCTGGCATTCGTGGAATGAGCAACACAGCCAAACGCGTGGGTAGCGCCCCTCCAAAGAATTGTCAAAATGGCCTGGCAGGCCTGCAATACTGTTCTGTTGATGTTCACCTTTGTTGCTTGTGCATTGAATGATTGCACTCTCCCACAGTAATAAGGAAAATACATTTTTTACACTTTGTTCATTTTAAGCTCAGTGTCAGGGAAGCCCAAAACGAGAGTAAATGCCAGCAGAACAGTATTGCAAGCCATTTTGGCAACATTTTGGTCGGCGCTACCCACATGTTTGGCTGTGTAGCTCATGCCTCGAATGCCCGATGCTTACAAGCTGTACCTCGTTATAAAGGTGACGAATCAACGATAAAAATGATATAAAACACAATACACAATATTATTAAAGGGGAGATATAATGGACCAAAGTCAAGTTTCTTTTCTTTTTGTGTGGTTCTCAAACTGTCAGGTCAAGGACACCCCAAAATTATATGTATTTGGCCACGGACCCCGTCTCAAAATATCTTGTTACAGTCAGGGACCCCCAGAAGCAAAGATTTGAGTTAAAAATGTTCCCTCTGAATTTGAGTCTTGCCTCATGCTAGATGCAGAACATAGTGTGTGTGCGCGTGTGTGCGTGTGTGTGCATGCGCGTGTGTGCGCGCGCGCGTGTGTGCGTGAGCGTATGCTTGTGTGGCAGGTAGTTAAAAAGCAGCACGCTGCCACATATTGAATTTCTCTCTCTCTCTCTCAAGCCCACTCTCTCTTTCTATCACTCTCTTGTTATTCTGCATGAAAACAGTCCTGGTTTACATTTTCTTACATGCTCTAAAAACATGCAGTATTGATCGCGCAGCGCGCAGAGGGACAGCGCTAGGCTAACTAAACAAAATGTAAACAGAAAGCACCGGTGTCTCGTGCAAAGCACCGTAACCCCACCACAATGCTTTGATTGATACTGCGGCTTTGAGTTGATTTCTGAGTTTCTTTTGTTTTCTCCAGAGCGTGTTAAGGCGATATAGACCCGAACGCAAATCTGTGTCACTTTGGATTTGAACCACTTAAACCATTACTTTATGCTTTAACTATAAAAAAAAAATCACGATTTTTCAAAAATAGCAGATCTACAAGCTTGCAGTGCGCACTCAGTGCCGCGCTGTGAGCTTGTATGTCTGCTATTTTTTAAATCGTGAACATTTGAAATCGTGAAGTATTTTAATATTTTCGATATTTTCGAATGTCTTCTAATCCTTCTTCTAAATCAGTTGTTCTCAAACCTTTTCATGTCAAGGACCCCCAAAATTACATGTATTTGACCGCGGACCCTCCATCTCAAAATATGTTGTTCCAGGGACCACCCAGAAGCAAATAGTTGAGTTACAAATGTTCGCTTTTAAAAATATATATTCAAAGACTTGCAATCACGATTTTTCAAAAATCGCAGATCTACAAGCTCGCAGCGCGGCACAAGGTCACTCGGTGCCTTGCTGTGAGCTTGTATATCTGCTATTTTTCAACAGCTAAAGCATAAAATAATTAAGGCCCCTCCAGATTGGGCCCTAGTAACTCAGTCCCACTCCCCCCCCCCCCACCTTGTGACACCCCTGCTTTGATTGATAACGCAGCTTTGCGTTGATTTCTGAGTTTCTTTTGTTTTCTCCAGAGCGTGTTAATCGAACGGCCCCGCCCCTCCTCCGCAGAGGTTAACGACGCGTATTCATCAAGCATTACTCCCCCGGCACTCCGCTTGACCCCGCACACCCACCGCCCCGCCGCCAACCTCTTTACCCCCTGCTTTCCACTAATTACATCACTCATCCCACTCCCCCCCGTCCCCCCCCCCCCTCCCTCCCTCCCTCCCTCCCTCCCTCCACCCCTCCACCCCTCCCTCCAAGTAAAAGTATCAATGATGCAACACAGAAATACTCTTGTTACAAGTAAAAGTCCGGAATTCAAAATGTAGGCTACTTGAGTAAAAGTAAAAGCATCTAACTATTAACACATTGGATGCCCACGATGAATGCAAAGGTTAATTTGCTGGTGCCCATGGCAACCTGCCATTTTGCCTACCTTCGAGGTCCTGGCGGAAAAAGTAATCCGAGTAAATGTAATGCAAGCATGTCCTGTTTATTTCGCAAAAATCTTTTCTTTCAGTCAGGACCGGTTTTTAACCGGCCGGTTAAAAAGGCTGCGTTTCGAACGTGAAAGTGATTTAAAACCTGGATTAGGAGGAAAAATGCATGTTTGTGCAGCAGCTTTGCATGCATGTCTAGTAGCGAGACAGCAATTCCCGGTCACATGATCCCGCGCTGCATTTTGGGAAATGGAGTTTGTTTCGTCACCGCGGTAGTACAGTACAGGTGCTACAGTATAGTTTACTGTATGATGCGTCGAACGCGTCACTGAGCACACGTTGACATCAAAGAGATTGACGTGCTGATACCTCGTGGGCACCCGATGAGATGTACCGAATGTCTGTCCGCCATCCGCCGTCTGTCTGCATGCTGACATCACTGATACTAAACAATGTCACCGCCATGGTAACAAAGCCCAACTGACATCACTGACTGACATCACTACAGTGCCCACATTTGGAGATGACATCAAATAAAGAGAAATACTCAAATAAAGTACAAATACCTCAAAATTGTACTTGAAGCACAGCACTTAAGTAAATCTACTTAGTTACTTTACACCACTGCTCCCTCCGTCGTCAACATTTCTCTGGATGCTTTCTCCTGCCCCCCCCCCCCCCCCCCCGCTCCCCTGCCAACCACAGCTGGCTCCCCTCACCCGCGTCCTCATTAGGGCTGACTCCACAGAGCCAGTGTTCGACCGGTGGCATGACCCGACCTGGCCTGGCTTTGGCACCGGTTCGACCGTGCCGAGCCATGCCAGTTATGTGGTGTAAACACTAGGCTTCAGTGGAACAAAAACAACAACAACATCCGTTTGACCGTCGGTCTATCAACTCCCTTGTATTATTATCATCATAGCCCAGTGGTTCTCAACCTTTTCAGGCCGCGAACCCACAAAATAATCACATTTGAACTGGGGACCCTACATGCTCACATGAGCATGTAGAACGTCTATTTTCACAATTTCTGGCTCTAATATTTGACAATTTGGCCAGTGTTTAATTTGTCATTTTAGAGGTATTAAAAAGTCCTTCAATTGTAACTTTAGAAACGTGCAGATAGCCTCTATACCAGTGTCTCTCAAACCTTCAAATGTCAACGTCTCCTCTTAACTCTGACAGTGTACAAATGGAACCAAATGGACCCGTTAGGGTTCATTTGGTTCCATTTGTACACTGTCAGAGTTACATACTTGTGTGGGTCCATTTAGACCCCCCTAAAGGAACCCACATAGTCCCTGGAATCCACTTTTAGAAACACTGCTCTATACACTTGAACTTTATGTTCGTTCGTTTACTGTTGAGTGAGAAAACAATGTTGCACATGAATCATCTGGGGACCCCTCTGGGGGTCCTGACCCACAGGTTGAGAACCACTGGAATACAGTTAGGCGACGCTCACCTGATAGGAGGTTTGTAGCCAATAACCTGATTTGCATCAGATCAGGTATGGAGGTCATATGGCTTGTTAACGGCCATGTATGTCATTGATCGGCATTTCCTGCTGTGGCCATGAATGTAATACGAAGGGCAGCCATGAGTGTGTGGGGAAGGGGGGGACAGATGGCGTTTGAGTGTGCGGCGTGCGTGAGTGAGTGTGTGCAGCTCTGTGAGTGTCTGCCACTCATCTAATCCAATGTTGTCCATACTAAACACGGCCGCTCACTCAGCCTGTCGGACCAACGAACGGCAGAGCCGCACGACGCCACCATGCAACGCTTGTTCATCCAAATTGGCAGGCACTGACACCAAGGCAGGGGTCTTCAACGTTCTCAGGCCAAGGACCCCTTAGTTGAGAGAGATGAAGCAGGGACCCCCCACAATACGTTCATAGATTCCATATAGTTACATTGTTTGACAGCACAATCATCAGTGTTTTTTGGTTTCATGTCAATTTGTGTTTTCAGATATTTAACCACTTGAGCCGTCATTACCTAATGACCTTTTATTCTGTACTTAATCTGCTCTTTTTCCCTTCAACACCAAACCTGTTTGGTGTTGAATAGTTTGCCGAAAATAGACGATCTACAAGCTCACAACGCCTCGCAGTGCGAGGTGTTGTGAGCTTGGAGATCTGCTATTTTTGGCTACAGTTCTCAGAATATGAACACTAGGGTTCAAGTTGTTAATATAAAAGGGATTGGAAGATTTGGAGGACCCCCTGTCGTAACTCTGAGGACCCCCTAGGGGCACGGACCCCCTGTTGAAGACCCTTGCACTAAGGCTTGCCCACCTAAATAAAACTTTCGGGCAGGTGAAGGTTGCCCGACTGCAAGTGCATGCTCATTTGAGAGGGAACGTAACAACCGACTATAAACGCAACACCAGATACATCTGTCTAAACACCTGAACGTGGACAGAGCACTCTGTCTTCTGGTCTGTGAAATGTAGAATAATGGCACCCAAACCCATTTTTTATCGCACAGCCCCAGAAAGTAAAAAAAAGTATATGTGTTAAATTGAACAGTAATTCAAATTTTACCTATGATTTTATAATGGACGAGTTCCAATGGCAATGAGACCTTAGTGTCAACCTCTGAAATGGGTAATAAAGAGGCTCAGGCCCAGTGAACTGCCGGCACCAGAGAATGAGATGATGACAAAATTGCCTCCCTCGCTGTGCCAAGCCGAAAAGTTTACAAACAGAATTTCAACTTGGTGGTGTTGAGGGATATTGAATTTTTTTAATTAATTGTGAGGCAACTTGGATAGCGATGGAGTAGCTGTCAACCACCACGGAATCTAGGGGTTTGAATCCACGGCAGTACTTCCAGCTTGATGGAGTTCTCTATGACAGTGGTTCTCAACATGTGGGTCGGGACCCCCAGGGGACCCCCCAAATTATGTTGGGGGGGGTCCCCAGATGATTAACTTAAAGGGCCTACACCATGCTTTTAAAACTATATTTTTTGTATAAATATATGCTCAAAATTGAGTCTTAGACAGGTTTTAACCCTCAACAAACACTCTGACCATTCTTTTTGTTTGTTCTAGCTCTACTATAATGAGGCTCTCCAGCTGCAATACCAAAACGGCCTCTGTTTGCTCAGGGGCGCATCTAGTGGGGTTTTTCCAGAAAAAAAATAAGTTTTTTGAAAAAAAAAATAAGTTTTTTGAAAAAAAAGGTTTTTGAAAAAAAGTTTTTGAAAAAAAAAAGGTTTTTGAAAAAAAAATTTGAAAAAAAAAAGTTTTGAAAAAGAAAAAATTTGAAAAAAAAAATTTTTGAAATTTTTTTTTTTTACTTTTTTGACTGAAAAAAAAACGGGAAACGCGTGTGACGTCACATGCGTCAACTCTCAGAACAGCACTGTTCTGAGAACCCGTGGAAAGCTTTTCATCTCTGTCTTCCCAAAACCAGAGAAAGACACAATGTACAGAAATAGGACTTTGTGAGGATAGAAGGCGCCAGTGGGACCCCATAAAAAGGTTTTAAAATAGAAAAAGTGAAAATTCATGGTGTAGGTCCTTTAATGTGCAACATTGTTTTCTCACTCAACAGTAAACAAACCAGCATAACATTTAAGTGTATAGAGGTTATCTGCACATTTCAAGAGTGACAATTTAATGACTTTTTTATACCTCTAAAATGACAAATGAAACATTGACCAATTAGTCAAATATTAGAGGCAGAAATTGTGAAAATAGCCGTTCTACATGCTCACAACGCCTCGCAACGCAAGGTGTTGTGAGCATGTAGATCTGCTATTTTCACAATAGAACCATGTTATTATACAAATTGTAATTCCTCAACTCTTAGGGGGGGTCCCCAGTTAAAATATGATTATTTTGGGGGTGCGTGTGCGCGTCTGATGTGCAGCGGAGCATTCTATACCAGTACTGTATGTGAGCGACACAGTGTTGTTGCTTCCGTGTTGTTGTAGCTACGCCCAGTCACCACTTCAATGCATGTGGACAGAAAAAAAGAATGGGAAACTGATGTTTTGTTTCCGGGTTATTTTGTCTCCTAGCATCCAAGGAGCGATCAACAATAACGATAGACAACGGTGATTGCGACCGAAGGTCGCATTTACCCTGAAAAACCTTGTCGCTTGAGTGACCTTCTGTAATCTTTCTGTACAGGAAGTGATGTCAGTATAATGTCAGTGAGTTGTGACATCACTTCCTGTACGGGGCGGCTACACAAGACTAAGAAAGACAAAAAAAATACATGGAGAAATGGAGAAAACCTGTTTGGCCTAAATATGTAGATGTGGAGAACACTATATGGAGATAGTCCAGTCTATCATGTCATATGGAACTACCGTCATAGACAGTAGCCATTGTTAGGCCGGAGTCAATGGCTGTCGGTCTGACTGTCTGTACAGGAAGTGATGTCACATGACATACTTTTTATGCCCATATATGAGTCATTCTGTACCACATCTCCATGTTTAGGCAAACTCCACACAGAAAGGCCTTATCGCCAACCCCAACTAGGGTGTGGGCGATAGGGCCTTTCTGTGTGGAGTTTGCATGTTCTCCCCGTGTCTCCTAGGGTTGATACCCTCACAAAAACATGAACAAACTCCCCCCAGAATGACAACAACTAGAATCGTCAGAGAAACGCTGTGATTGGCCAGATGGTCAAGAATTGGCGCGACTACCCTGAGGTCGCATGTCACCCTCAGGTGTCTTACTAGTATTAATACGCTTATTAAATAAAGATACTAAGACGGAGATCTCAGTTTTAGGCAGGACTTTTAGACTAAATTAAAAATGATTCACCCAGGAGCCTGAATGGCTTGGTTCCAGGCTTAAAATAATTAATATGAATATTTTCAGAATTCTGGAAAAATGAATGGGCTTTCTGTCGGTGCACCACAGAACGGCTGCTACTGCTATGCCCTATGGCACACACACACGTGAGGGTGGGGTTAATTGGCAAAATGACTGAATTGGGGTAAAACTAATTGGATACTCTAAATAGAGAATGCGTGAAAATCCAATGCACCCCTTCTGTCACAACGGAAATAAATTACAAATTCAAAGGTGTGAACTTCGTGTTACCTGGTAAGTAGATAAACATCTGCGGGC
>NC_137824.1:15141869-15176225 GCF_963921795.1 Nannobrachium achirus | reverse complement strand
CGATGAATTTGTCACACGACAACCCGCCAACAACAAAAGAAAGTTGAAAAACAGGGTCCAAATTTGCATATTTTAAAAAGGCTTAACCAAAGCGAACATCAGTGCCACTGCATTAAGCCGTTTAGTCCTATAGGGTTATTCTATGCTTTAACTATTGAAAAATAGCAGATATACAAGCTCACAGCGCGGCACCGAGTGCCGCGCTACGAGCTTGTAGATCTGCTATTTTGAAAAGTCGTGAAAATGTGCGCAAATCTTTGAATACATGTATTTTTAAAGTGAACATTTGTAGCTAAAATTTTGCTTCTAGGGGGGTCCCTGGAACTAAGTATTTTGAGAAGGGGGTCTGTGGCCAAATACATATCATTTTGGGGGTCCTTGATATGAAAAGGTTTGACCACCACTGACATAGAAACATAGCTTTTTCAAAAAACCTTAGAAGGATTTAGAAGACACTTATAGAATCGGGTCAAAATATTCAAAGACTTGCACAAATATTCACGACTTTTCAAAAAATAGCAGATCTACAAGCTCGCAGTGCGCTGTGCGCTTGTGCTATTTTTTTAATAGTTAAAGCATACATAATCGTTAAAGTTGTTCAAATCTAAAGATTTGCGTTTTAGACATAAATGGCTTAATGTTCCTTGTTGAATATACAGAGCGGGAGAGAGCGTGTGCGCGCGCTGCTCCTCGGATATATATTCACCGACCTGGATTGAGAGTGAAAATAGATTCTTGTCGCCCAGCCCGGGGCCACCTAAACGTGTCTTTTCAGATTTGGTGATGGCTCGCTCTATGATCACTCAAGCGCTTCAAATTACACAGGGATGAAAAGGGGAGGGGAGGTACATGGGAAAGGGAGGAGGGGGGGAAAAAAGGAAGGCATTTATATTCATTCTTTCCTCCCATATCTACCTTTTACATCAGCGATCGCAGTGGAGCCGGGGAATAGGTAATGAGTTAACCCATTTAGGCCTAGAATTATTGAATGCTTTAACTGTTGAAAAATAGCAGATATACAAGCTCACAGCGCGGATCTGCTTTTTTTTTTTTTTTTTTTTTCATGAAGTCTGAATATATCTATTTAAAAGCGAACATTTGTAACTCAAACATTTGCTTCTGGGGGGTCCCTGGAACAACATATTTTGAGATGGGAGTCCGCAGCCAAATGCCTGTCATTTTGGGGGTCCTTGACATGAAAAAGTTTGAGAACAAGCTGATTTAGAGGAAGGATTTAGAAGTCGGGTCAAAGATCGGGTCAACGGTATTCAAAGACTTGCACACGTTTTCTGGATTTTTTCAAAAATAGCAGATCTACAAGCTCGCGGCGCGGCACTTGGTGCCGCGCTGTGAGCTTGTATATCTGCTATTTTTCAATAGTTAAAACATAAGATAATGGTTAAAGTGGTTAAACTCTAACGGCGTTTGAGGGTTAAGTCTTCACACCGTCTCACAGGGGAATATGTGAGCTGTGTCATTCTGCTATAGCACATCAGGCGGTGACAGACGCCGTAGAAAAGGTGTTTGTCATTTGGTACAAGGGTTCAGCTGGACAGCCGTGCGTCTGTAGACTAGTCCCAGAGGTCATCTTACATACAGGCACACATGAACACACACTCACATGCATGATAAAAAAACCAGCAGCATGCAAACATAGACATCAAAGGGGGCTTGAGCCCCTGCCCTTTTATCCGTCTGTAAAAAGTGCCCTCTCGAGACCATGAATGCAGTTTTTACTATGGTGAAAGAAATGCAAATGCCCCACTTTCCATGCCATACCTGAAGGCAGCGTTCAACAGAATTGCCTTGTCCAAACTCTCCTGAACTTGAATGCAGCATCTTATGTTGAAAGAATTGCCCTCTCTGAGTAGAAATCCATGCCGGTTACGCCACATCTCCAGTATTCACTCGATCATGCTAGGTTCAGTAGTGGTATCAAGTACTGAAAATAGCCAACCTCCAAGCTCACAACGCGTCGCAGCGTTGTGAGCTTGGAGGTCGGCTATTTTCAAATTTTTCACCAAAAGGCCCTTTTAGAAATGTCAACCCATGCCTCTCTAACATTCAGTCAATCACAGATACAAACATACAGGGGGGCTAACCCGGCTGGTCAAGGTTAGCGTATGGGTCTGCACAGCAGGTCACACACAGGGTGGCTGTATGGGGGGTTGCTCTGGGAGAGATGAAGAAGAAGGAGCGCTTTATAGCGCCGTGCCCAAGTGGCCCCGGCCATATGAACACATCAGAGGAAATCAGAAAAGGCCATTAAAACGCCTGCTTTTATGGGTGTAATAATCCCTCCCCTCGGCCTGGGGGGGGGGGGGGGGGGGGGGGGGGCATGGGCCACGGGTTCCCTATACCACCGTCTGGATTAAGTGGGAGGCCCTGACAGGAGGCCTAGGCTATCAGCTAATGCAGGGGGAACGCGGAGAGAGAGCCCAACAGAGGGCCACAAACATGGCATTATGACGGTGGCGGTGCATATGCTACTGAGCCCCAAAGCACACAGCAGAGAGCGCGCCGCTCGGTGGGGGTGTTTGAACAGCGGCAAGCTGTGACGATGATTTAACCCGCCGTATCGCTTCTCGGATGTGGAACGACCAAAGTGAGCGCCGGGTTTAAGTGCAGATGTCGGCTTTGAATTGAGGTTGTCTTGGGGCAAATTAAAACGGACCGACAGGTGAGGAACTGCTTCCCTTTTAGCGGTACTCCCCCCCCCCCCCCCACACACACACACACCCACACACACACCCACACACACACACACACACACACACACACACACACACACACACACACACACACACACACACACACACACACACACACACACACACACACACACACACATATATTACACACCCTTCCTCATTTGGAACGATTAATATTCTGAAGTAGACTTGAAACTCTGCGACCTTTTCGACGTGCACGTTCATTACATATTTGCATATCTTTGCTCCTGGCCTTTTTCTGTATTTCAGTTATGATTGGGCTGTGACTGTGACTCGGCTGACATTCGCAGACATGGTGTCACTCCTCATCCCGAAAGCAATAAGAACATCAAAGAGTGCCACTGTCCAAAACAGTTAGCCAGCCTCCTTCCTTCCCTGCACGTCTGATACACGAGTCTTAGGGCTTTCCCCCCGGCTTAGGAGAATGGCTTATGACGTTGTTGTCACACTGTATTTCATAGTTGGCGTACGGCATTTACACAGATTGTTGTCAGCGGGATATTATGGCACCGTGTAAATAAGGCCGCTATCGAGCCAAATACTGCAGGGATAATAAGAGGTACAGCGCTCACAGACTACACTAAATGAGATTTAGAAGTCGGGTCAAAGATCGGGTCAACGGTATTCAAAGACTTGCACACATTTTCTGGATTTTTCAAAAATAGCAGATCTACAAGCTCGCAGCGCGGCACTCGGTGCCGCGCTGTGAGCTTGTATATCTGCTATTTTTCAATAGTTAAAGCATAAGACAATGGTTAAAGTGGTTAACACAGACTACACTAAAGGAGATCTGACAAGGTTGTATCAAGCCTAGTTCAGAGGAAAGATTCGAGAGACGAGATTAAATTGCTTCAAGCCCGATTTCAGACTCCACCTATATAGCCCTTAGCGCTCACTCACTGTAGCACTTGCCTATACCTCAGCGACCATACTTGTCATTTAGATAGCATTTTTGTTTTTGAAGCGGTGAAAGCCGCTTCCAAGGAGTGTCTTTGTCTGTCCCGTACCAGTTTTTTTGAGGATTCCCATAGATTCTCAAGGAGTGAGAATGTCTGTCCCGTACATGTCCCGTACATGTCCCGTGCATGCAGAATTGAGGATTGGTTAAGCTTCACATGACAATTTGGCCCTCCAGACAAAATCATTCATTCATTCAGAATTCATAAAAGTATAGAACTAATGCACGTAGAAAGTATAGATCTAGAACACAGAATGTATAGATCTGGAATACTGATTTCAAAGCTCTAGTACACATAGAATAAAAAGTCACCGCTTCACTTCGAACCGAGGTTTGATTTTTTCTTTTTATTACGTTTTTACTGAATAGGTGTTTGGTCTACCTACGTTTTTCTTAGATTCCTATTTCTATGCATTTGATGTATTGATGTTGATGTGACAAGACCTCACTCTGGATTAAGAGCGTCTTCTAAATGCCTAAATTGTAATTGTACATTTTAAGCTGGATTTATGCTTCATCATGCGATGGCGTCGTCAGGTACCAAAAATAGACCATCTGCAATTTCACCACATTGTTGTGGGCCTGTTGACCTATGTGCTATTTCCGGGCACCAGTGTTGCAGTGCTGATTCAATGTTTGGGGGTACACAGTTTTCATGGCGTCCCACGCACGTCGCTTAACACCTACTATACAGGTCTATTGATATGCATACAGGCTCGTTTCTTTGTTAAAACACCCTGTTGTGACACTAAACGTTGTTGAGGTGTGAACGTGGGTGGTTTTGGCATCAATGCATATCCGTTTGCGTGAGAGGCGTGAACCTTGCTCAGAAAAGATATGGGGCGGCAGGGGCTCGCAACCCCGGACTAATTCAACACTGCCGGGAACACAACACCACCCTACGGCGGAGCATAAATGTACAGTAAGCTTTATAACGTTGCAGATAGAAATCACATCGGTCTCAGTTACCCCTCACGTGTTACCCATATTGCTTTAAAGTTTAATGCCCAACATTGCAGGGTATTGCCTACAGTATATGACCCTGTCCAACAACAAAGACTGGGCTCACGTCTCTACCTCAAAAGCCTATTACAGGACTTCAGGTTTGTTTGTGTACCTTCGGCAGTCGGCCCAAAGTTGTTCAGGGGAATGCGGCCCTGTTTACTATTGACATTGCAACAATTACCCAAGCATGTGTGTGTGTAATTAGATAAGGCAGCCGGTTGTTCTCTAATGCGGCAAATCAAATTAACTAAAGATGCCACATTGATTTCTTTGTGTTCCCTAAATTATTCATCTTCTCTTCTTGCACTGAAACCAGCCAACCAGCCAGCCAGCCACCAACCACCACCACCACGCTAGCATGCATTTGAAACCACGTCGCTCCCAATAGGCCCTGATTTGTTTCTGTGTGAGAGGCTGCCTACCGCAAATACTTTGTACATATTTTCGCCGTCACAATTTTTACAGATTGATCCCCACGAGAAGAAAGCATTTACGGTGTTATGGAGGCGCCAGGAATTCCCATTAACTGAAATTGCTCCGGCCCGCCATGATTGGTTGTCATCTGTTCACGCGCGCGCGTGTGTGTGTGTGTGTGTGTGTGTGTGTGTGTGTGTGTGTGTGTGTGAGAACGTGCGTGAACGTGCGTGAACACATATGTGCGCATGTGTGTGTGTGTGTGTGTGTGTGTGTGTGTGCCCACGCCTAGGGAGGGAGAGAGAGAGAGAGAGAGAGAGAGAGAGAGAGAGAGAGAGAGAGAGAGAGAGAGAGAGAGAGAGAGAGAGAGAGAGAGAGAGAGAGAGAGAGAGAGTAGGGGTGTAACGATACATTTTAACAACGATAAGATACGCATCACGATACATGGTTGACGATACGATACATGGTTGACGATATTGGTTCATTCATGGCGATACAACCCGATACAATGGCGATTAATTCAATGATTTAAAATAAATATAGTATCTAATTAGCAAATAAATGTAATCTGTGTGAAACCTGTCAATAGTGCATGTTTTTTAAGGGAAATATATTATTATCTATCTATAAATGCGAGAAGTCTCTGCGTGTCTGTCTGTCTGTCTGTGTGTCTGTCTGTAATCCGCGTATCTCGAGAACCGTTCGTCCCACCGGCTTCAGATTCGGCACGCGCGTTCCCCGCCGCGGCACGGAGTGCAGTGCCGGGTCTCGACCCGACCCGACGCGCGGTTTTCCCGAACCGGCGCGAAACGTTCGGAATCTCCTTATGCGGGGTTGATTGTTGACATCAGGCTGTTCCGGAGGAAATCGGCGAAAGCTCTGACTCATTGTGACATCACTTCATAAAAGGCTCTGACATCACGTACGCCACATGAGTCAACAAAAAATCTCTGTGAGTGTGTATGTATGTATGTAATCCGCGTATCTCGAGAACCGTTCGTCCCACGGGCACGCACGTTCTCCATATATGGGCATAAAATGAATGCCCCCATATATGGGCATAAAATGGATTGCAGACAGACAGATACAGATATCTCCATATATGGACATAAATGGACAGAGGCAAACAGATGGTCAAAGATCTCCATATATGGGCATAAAATGGACGCAGACAGACAGATACAGATATCTCCATATATGGGCATAAATGGACACAGGCAAACAGATGTTCAAAACGGGTCCTATGACAACAGGTATAATGAGGTTTGCATTAAAGGGGGAACCGGCACTGTGTCTGCAACACAGTTGGAGGAACAGACAGATACTCCATATATGGGCATAAAATGGACGCAGATAGACAGATATCTCCATATATGGGCATAAAATGGACCCAGAACTATAACTGCAGTGATCTCCATATATGGACATAAAATGGACGCCGACAGACAGACAGACAGATACAGATATCTCCATATATGGGCTAAATGGACACAGGCAGACAGATGGTCAAAACGGGTCCTATGAAAACAGGTATAATGGGGTTTAAAGGGCGGGGCATTCATTCCCTATTTACATTGTTCCGAGTTGGCCAGGTCGCCGACTAGACGCTGCTTCTAGTGGATATAAATAAGTAAACACTGTGATTCTCTAGCAAATACATGGACATTATATTTCAACACATATGGACAAAACCTGACATGAACACAGAGATTACACACATTTATCGATAGACCAAGTAAAAAGTAATTAAACCCCTCTTTTTCATTTTCCTTCTTAAAATTGCTAAATGCAAGGCACAAATACTTAGTTTCCATACGATCGATTATTTGCCATGCAAAACGATTTGATACCGATTATCTGCATTGCAAACGATACCGATACGATACAAAGCCAAAGCGGTACGCAGGGGTGGACTGGGCGTCTGGCATAATGGGTATTACATATGCCCGGTGGGCAGACGATACAAGTGGGCCTATGGCTAACCATTTAGGATAGTTACGGTCATTTTTGGGCTGGGTGGCCATAAGTGGAGCAGGGACATGCTGGGGCCCCTGATTCAGCCCGGGGGAAAAAGAGTTGGAGAGGCCCTCATTGCGCGCTATAGAGATCTCTCTCTATAGCGCTGCTGCTACTCAAAGATTTGCCATTTCAGATCATGACAAGTGACAAGCCAGTGGGCCAATTACTGAGTTTATATTTCGTCGTTGTCGGGTGGAACCTTGTATGTTCAAAACCGTTGGTTTTGTATTTATCATTTTAAAAATGATTTAAACTAGTGAAAACAGCCGATCTACAAGCACACAATGCCTCGCGGTGCGAGGCGTTGTGTGCTTGTAGATCTGCTGTTTTCACTACTTTTGTGCGACGGCCTTGTATGATGAAGCAGGGCTTTGCTTTGCGAAAAAATCTTCAAATTTGAAACTTGGAGATACAAGGTTTCTGCCCAACAGTGACGATTTACTTTGTTGGCCACCCAGCCCCCAAAATGGAACGAAGGCAGCCGGCCGGGAATGAACCGGCCGTTCCCTGAAGTGGAGAGGGCCAATCCTTCATGTAGCCCTGTCCCACAGTGCAGAGAGACATCACATGATTGGCCCACTGGCTTGTCTATCAAGTGAATACTGGCCTAATAGCCCATTCACAGGCTGTTGGCCCAGGAGTCTTACCCAGACAATTTAACAGCATACAAGCCCACAACGCATCGCTGCCTCGATAAGTTGTGGGCTTGTAGATCTTCTAGATTTGGTTCGCGCCGGTTGCGGTGGGCCGCTCTTGCCAAGATGCCAGGGCCGAATTTATGTCCCAGTCCGGCCCTGACGGTATAGGGTGTTGCCAAATGTAGTTCTAAGAGCGGCCATTTCTTGGGTAAACACAGCCTTACAAATGTGTTCTGATTGGAGTAAAGCATTAGTTCTATGCAATCAAACAATTGAAACACCTGTGTTTTGTCCCAAAAGATGGCCCGCTAAGGACTACAATGACGTAGCCGCTGGCACACACTATATGCTTTTGCATATTGATATAGTAGATCGTTGCAAATTAAAATCGATTTTCGATTCAGTTACTATATCGTTGCACCCCTAGTGAGCACGTATATGCACATATGTGTGTGTGTGTGTGTGTATGTGTGACCGCGCCTAGGGGGAGAGAGAGAGAGAGAGAGAGAGAGAGAGAGAGAGAGAGAGAGAGTGAGAGAGTCCTGAATTCATGAAAGCGTCTCGCTCCAGACGGCCGTGCCGTGCAGGTCTCTGCTGCTACATTGACGTTGTGCGCTGTGGCATGTTGCGCGCACGGGGGGAGATCAATATGACCTTACCTCTGCTCGCACGCTCCTTTGAAACTTAATTACTGATATGCAGCTACAAAGTCATCATAGCCCGGCTGTCAATATTCATCGGGGATCATTACGGGCCTAATAAAGGAGGTTATTTACGGGCCGTTCCACTGACATGGCCCATGCCCAGGGACTCCCGTTCAGCCATCTCAATTTGGCTCCCCCATTCCATCTCACTCTCTCTGGATATATCTCTCCAGTGGCGTCACATGGGGGGGGGGGGGGGGGGGAGTGGGACTGAGTTACTAGGGCCCAAGGTGGAGGGGCCTGTCTTTAGCACCAAGTGCCGCGCTGCGAGCTTGTATTTTGAAAAGTCGTGAAAATGTGTGCAAATCTTGGAATATATAATAAGATTTTTGCTTCTGGGGGGTCCCTGGAACTAAATATTTTGAGATGGGGGTCCGTGTGCAAATACATGTCATTTTGGGGGTCCTTCACATGAAAAGGTTTGAGCACCACTGACAGACATTTTTTTTTTTCACGATTTTTCAAAAATAGCAGATCTACAAGCCACAATTGAAAAATAGCAGATATACAAGCTTGTATATCTGCCATTTCTCAATAGTTAAAGCACAAAATAACGGGGGGGCCCGCAGTGAATCCTTGTACCCAGGGCCCAGGATTTTGGTGCGACACCCTTGTCTCTCTCTCTCTATCTCTATCTCTCTCTCTCTCTCTCTCTCTCTCTCTCTCTCTCTCTCTCTCTCTCTCTCTTCTCTCTCTCTCTTTCTCCCCCCCTAGTCTCTCCCTCCCTCTCTGCCTCCCACCTTCTCAATATCAGCTCTTTTCTCTTTCTCTCTCTCTCTCTCTCTCACGTCTCCAGAAGCACTGACCTGAAAAAGAAAAATTGACAGCAGAACAACGAGTAGGAGGGGATGGAGGGTGAATTCTTTCTTGGCGTGGCTTTTAATTCACTTGGCTGTGTTTCGGAGCTGTTTCAGCCTCTGCCAAAAAAAAAAAAACTGAGCTGCCACATCCCCAAATCCCAACTAATTTGAACTTTGTTGGCCTCTGCCTTCTCTCTCAGACCCGCACAGGGATATTTGGTGGCATTTACAGGGAAAATGTCTCACAGATCCTCGCCCTTATAGCAACAAAGCAGCCTGTTGACATCCACTATTGTGTTTTCGAGGCCACGGCACAATCCTTTTGCATTCTTCAACACAAGAGAAGTCATTTTTCCACAGAAACGTTTGAAGCAATGACGCGCGCACACACACACACACACACACAGACACGCGCACACACACACCACGCACATGCACGCACACACACACACGCACGCACGCACCCTTCGAGATCATCCATGCGTGACATTATAGCAACCTCGGTCACATGGCGGAGTGTGATAGTAAGAGATTGCCGTATGTTAATTAATTCACTCAATACGTCAATAGCTTCACTGGAATGGCAGGGCCATCCAGGATGCTTGCTGAGAAGTGAAAAGTGAAACAGTGACCTCCGTAGATCACAGCTGGTACTGCATCTTGGGCTCAGCACTCTTATCTTGTTCTTTCTCCCTATTCCTCCCTATCCCTGTCTGTCCATTTGCCAGTGGTATAAAGTAACTAAGTAGATTTACTTAAGTACTGTACTTAAGTACAATTTTGAGGTATTTGTACTTTACTTGAGTATCTCCAAATTTCCAATAATTTTACTTCTACTCCACTACATCTCAGATCCAAATATTGTACTTTTACTCCACTACATTTGAAAACTTTAGTTACTAGTTACTTTACAGATATAAATGATTATATTATAAAACATACATTAACCCACTTGAGCCCTATTTTATAGCTAGGCTATTTGAAAATAGCTGATGTACAAGCTCATGTACATGTGCGATGCGACGCGTTGTGAGCTTGTAGATCTGCTATTTTCAAACATTTTGTACTTTTACTTTTGGTGCTTTAAGTACATTTTGATGCCAACACTTTCATACTTTTACTCAAGAACATTTTGAATTACAGACTTTTACTTGTAACAGAGTATTTTCATATTGCAGTATTGATACTTTTACTTTAGTAAAAAATGTGAGTACTTTTTCCACCACTGTCCATTGCACACCTTTGCACTCTTGTGCACATTCCTGTATGTGCAATGCGCGCGCGCAACACACACACACACACACACACACACACACACACACACACACACACACACACACACACACACACACACACACACACACACACACACACACACACACACAACACACTCTCTCTTAGTTAGCATCTTGATTAATATGGTCCACTTTCTGTCAGTAGACTGGAAGCTAATGTGCACTGCGCTGCCTTCCCCAAGCAATTAGCAGAGGGGGGCTCCGCAGGGGGGGGTCCGTAGAGGGGGGGGGGGGGGGGCTCCGCCGCCGCTGGATTATCAACAACTAGACGCCTGCTGACGTGAGACCTGAAGCCTGCTGACTTATTCATATGTGTTTACTTTCAAAATCCCCATCCTGGCTCTGTGATTGGAGGGGAGGGGCTGCATCAGACTTGCCACGCAACAGTCAGAGTCTAGAGTCTGGTGGACCTAATCTGGGTTCCCAGAAGTTTTTCACTTTTTCGCCACTAGGGGCGCAGGGGGGGGGGGGGGGGCGGAGAGGTGGACCTGGCCATAGACAACTCATTACGTTGACGTAGTTACTCACTTTGACTGACAGATCCACTCAGTGGTCATCAGCGCATCAAAACATCGTCGGCAAGAACAGCAAATCCAAAGTCTTTTCCAGACAGAAATAAGTTCTGAGATAATGTTGATTTTAGATAAAACTTCGCTTAATGCAGCTTTTATTTGCGTTTTGTGAACTCGCTTCGGGTATGGGGACCGCCATGTTTGTTTTCAAAATGTGAGAGGTGACACCACCCTCTGACCGCGTGATTATTTATTGCACACGCGTTCTGGGCGGGAGAGGCGTTGATTATTGTCCACGACACTGCAAGCGGCGCGAAGGCCAGCGGACCTTGGTCCTGCTCTTCGCCCCCGAGCGCCGCAGGCGCGAGTGGCCGCGAAGAGCCGGCCGCGCGAGTTACGAAGCTGTGGTGAATGCAATCGTTATATTTATGCCAGGCCGTAAGGCCTGGGCAAGCGCACGATAACGCACCGCGCACCTCTGTGCGGTCCAAGCGGACAAAAAGGAGCGCTCCCTAGCGCCAGTTCAGCCAATCAAAAGCTTCCATGGGCGGGGTTTGCCCAGAACGCGTGTGCAATTCCAAATAACGCCCCTCTGACATCACTGAGATGTCAGGGGAACCACACTAACAGAATCCCTTTTATGCCCTTAAATCATGGAGATCCCTGATGTCATCAATATTAAGCCTATATCTAACAGGACTTCATATGGGAATGCCCATATATGAAGCCATATAGGCCAAGACAGATGGCCAGACAGCCCATATCTGTGGCTGGTTCTACAGACAGGGATCTCCATGTATGGGCATAAAAGGGATTGTATGTATGTTGTCAGATGTCATAGACGTCATAGGACTTTCACATAACGAATAACTGAGTAAGCGTGTTTGGGGTTTCAAAGCATATCTCCATATGTACATGGATCTCCATATATGGGTATCAGGGGTCTCCATATATGGGTAGCTTGTCAGATATACTGCACATCACTGGCCAGATGGCCAAGACATGGCGTGGCGCTTTTCACCCTTAGGCGTCTTACTGGTTTATGCTCTGTCATACGACGGTATCACGCACCGTAAATGGCCGATCTACAAGCTCAGACCGTGTCATGGATGCAACGTGTTGTAAACTTGTAGGTCGTCTTATTTATTTTCAGCGCCGTCATCGATAAAATACAAATCAGATCTTATGAGACAGGCAGGCATTGCCATGCCAACGGAGGGCGAAGACTAAAAGAGAAAGCCATGGTTCAATCATGGCAGATTATCACGGCGATAGAAGTGATTTGGGCCGGAACAAATGAATGAGCAGATCCATTTTGTCCATTTTCTGCCAAGTACTGTATCACTGTATCACTCAGGTCAGGACAGATATAGAAAATAAAATGTAATACAGACCTCACCACAGACACCTGGATCTATTATTAAAAGCCATCCCCTTGTGTTCAGGGAGTGTTTTGCTTTTGTCTGGGCTGGAGTCAGTGCACTGTGGGCCGGGCTGTGCGCCAGACCAGATCAATACATCTGACAGTCGTAACTGAGCTGACCTTTCACAGTGTGACTCAAACTGTATCCGATACCGCCGTACAATTGTTTAATTGATTCATATCATCCAACAGCCTGTTGGGGGATCTCTCAATGTCTCCGGCTGACACTGACTCTCACCCTCTCTCTCTCTCTCTCTCTCTCTCTCTCTCTCTCTCTCTCAGGGGTGTAGTTGTCAGGATTTAAAATGAAGCAAACACGGAACTGAAAGTTCCTATGATTGGCCCCTAGTTGCGCTGTTCTGGTACCAGAAGCAACATGTTCTCCATAGGATTCCATTCATTTCCCCCGAATTTGATTTTCTTACCGTAATAAACATTGTCATAAATACTTACCTAATATGGTTCCTGTCGCTAGTTTAAAGCCTCGTTTCTGCGTTTTGTGAAACTATGGATCAATTTATGTTATGTTTGATGTTAGAGCAGGGTATGCTGTAGGAGGGGCTTGCGATCATAGGCTTGTGATGATTCTTCTTCGTGTGCTTTATTTTCGGCAAGCTCAACACCACATTCTCCCCAAGTATCCCTGCGGTTGCACGTGACCGTTGGCAGCCGATAGCATTCGAGATGGTAGCATTTCTACCAATGAACGTTGATTTCTACAATGATGGCGGCACCCGTACACAGGGGTGTCCACACCAAATTCTGGGCCCTGGGTACAAGGATTCACTGTGGGCCCCCCATGTGCTTTAACTATGAAAAATAGCAGATATACAAGCTCACAGCACGTCACCGAGTGCCGCGCTGCAAGCTTGTAGATCTGCTATTTTGAAAAACCTACTGTATGTTTCTTTGTCAGTGGTGGTGCTCAAACCTTTTCATGTTAAGGACCCCAAAATGATATGTGTTTGGCCACGGAACCCCATCTCAAAATATTTAGTTCCAGGGACCCCCAGAAGCAAAATTTGAGTTACAAATGTCGCTTAAAAAAATACATAATATCCAAAGATTTGCACCAATTTTTGCACCCATCTTCAGCCCGGCACGCAGTGAGCTTGTATATCTGCTATTTTTCAATAGCTAAATAATTAAGGCCCCTCCACCTTGGGCCCTAGTAACTCAGTCCTACTTCCCCCCCCCCCCCCCCTTGTGACGCCCCTGCCTGTACAAGGGCCAAAAAAGCGTAATTTTCGCAGCATAGAAACCAATGGCTTCCCACTGTCCATATTATTTACAGTCTATGCTCTCTCTCTCTCTCTCCAGTGACCCCAACAAGCCCGTGCCGCAGGACACCAAGTTCATCCACACCAAGGCCAACCGCTTCGAGGAGGTGGCCTGGTCCAAGTACAACCCCCAGGACCAGCTGTACCTGCACATCGGCCTGAAGCCGCGCGTGCGTGACCACTACCGCGCCACCAAGGTGGCCTTCTGGAAGCACCTGGTGCCCCACCTCTACAACCTGCACGACATGTTCCACTACACCTCCACCACCACCAAGGTGCCTCCGCCCGAGACCACGCAGAACACGCTGTCGTCCGGCACCAAGCGGCCCGGCGGCAAGGACAGCAAGACGTCGTGGCCGCTCAACACCAAGCGGCCGCCCATGTCGCCGGCCTACAACAGCGAGGACAAGGTACAAATAAATATTCAGTTTGTTCCTGTGTCGATTCAATGCACACTGAATGCTGATGAGGGTCGGTCAGGGAGATAGTCTATACCTCATAATGTGCACTAGGGATGGGACGATTTGAAAATTTCATGACCACGATTATTGTGACCAAAAAAATCGCGATTTATGATATTATCGCGATAATCAAAATATCCCCGACATCCATTATCCTGGGGCGGAACATTTGCCAAAAAATAGCCGATCTACAAGCTCACAACTCGTTGCGTTGCGGCGCGTTGTGAGCTTGTAGATCGGCCATTTTTTGGAAAATAAATTTGGTAGAGTGTAAAAAAAAAAGACTATCAAATACGTATATTGTACGTACGTTTTACCAACAGAGCGTTTAAACGGTACCGGATAATATGTAGCTCGGCAAATAAAAGGTGAATTGATCCCAGTGCCCGCCGGAGGACGATTTCACCATAAATTAAATCGTGTTTTTTATCACGATAAACGGTAATATCGCTTATCGTCCCATTCCTAATGTGCACTCCATTGGTCTTTCCTATGCGGATGTACTTTCACGGTCAATGTGCCAATTTATTGCATAGCACTTTAATGCATGCACTTTTATGGTCAACGTGCACTTTATTACACTTTCAGAATGTATTTGCTGTTTTTATTGTATTGTATTGATGTATTGATGTCTATGCCGCTGTAATCCAATAGAGTGTATGCACGTGACATCATCATACCCGGAAGTTATGCGGGAACGCCAACTGAGTGGCAAAAAAAAATAATACTTTCTGGCCTTAAACAACGTTAAATTATGTTAAACTCACTTTGCCACTCCGTTTGCCACTTGATTTGCCATTCTCTTTATTCTTGCCCATACCCTCTACTTACACTTCGGGGACACTAAACAAACCAACCTTGAACTCTTGCAGGAGTCGTGGGACGAGGAGGAGGAGTCGGGCCCCCTGGTGGTGGAGAACCCGCGCGACTACAGCACGGAGCTGAGCGTGACCATCGCGGTGGGCGCCTCGCTGCTCTTCCTCAACGTGCTGGCATTCGCCGCCCTCTACTACCGCAAGGACAAGAGGCGGGGCCAGGACTCAAGGCACCACCACGGGGCCACCAGCCCGCAGCACCAGGTCAGTGTTCATTTCTTTCAGCAAATCCATATTCCCTCCTGATTGGCTACGATGGCCCTCTAAAGTTTGTGTATGCAACGTGACGGTCGATTATCTCCCGATTGCAGAGGCTTACTGGTTTTCGTCTAGTTTAGTCTTATTAGTCGACTAAATGTTTTGGGATTAGTCTATTTTAGTCTTCATATTTTAGGCTAAGTCTTTTAGGCTAAATATAACCACATTAACAGTATCAATCACACGGTCTGCTACTCTCTGTGCAAAACCAACAGATCTGAAAAGAACAGTTAAGTGCCATTCTCAAATGTAAAGATAAAAGAAAGATGTGTTTGGCTTTAATTTTCATTGCACAGTTACATACCAGTGTTATTGGTTTTTTACAGCCATTAGCCTTAGACTTAGATTTAGTCTTAGTCTTTTGAATAACACACATAATAGTATTCGTCTTTGTCTTCTGAAATAGTTTTAGTCTAGTTTAGTCTTATCGACAAAATATCAAAATCTTGTAGTCTTTTAGTCTTAGTCGACAAAATGAACACTGCACCAGGTAGGGATGTCAACGATTAATCGAAAATCAATTAATCGTTAAGAGTCGATTTTAATGTTTCAACATCGAGATTCTCGATTCTCGATTTGTTAACATTAAAATCGACTCTTAACAATCGATTATTCTACGGGGTAGAATAATCATTTTTTGCTAAAGGTCCATTCTTTCTGACAGTATGGACAGTATGGACTGTAAGCATCTTGACAGTATGTTCAAGATGCTGCCTCATGGAAAACGTCTACGCAGTCTCAAAGCTACTAGCAACAGACTGCAAAAGAGCTTCTTTCCACGAACAGTCAGGCACATGAACGAACTGTCAAAAAACGAAAAAGATCCAGGGAAAAGGGAATCGCTAGCACTTTTTACGTCTTATTATTATTATTTTTAGATGTGGTTTGCTGTTATTATATTGTTTTTTTTAATATACGACTGCATTGTCTGAAGGATCCCAAACAAAAACAAATTTTACTCTTATGTACCTGTACAAAAGACGTAACAATAAAGTACAACCTTGAACCTTGAACCTTGACATCCCTATACAGCGCCAGGCCACCGCCAACGACATCGGCCACCACGACCACCACCTCACCACGCCCGAGGAGGAGATCATGTCGCTGCAGATGAACCAGCAGACGCACCACGAGTGCCACGAGGCAGCGGGCAACGCCGGCAACGAGGGCGCGCTGCGGCTGGCCTCGCTGCCCGACTACACGCTCACGCTGCGCCGCTCGCCCGACGACATCCCCCTGATGACGCCCAACACCATCACCATGATCCCCAACTCCCTGGTGGGCATGCCCAACCTGCACCCCTACAACACCTTCACGGCCGGCTTCAACTCCACCGGCCTGCCGCACTCGCACTCCACCACCCGCGTATAGCTTTATAAGGAAGGGGCCAAGGAGGTTAGCCTAGCGGCCGCCGGAGAGGCGGAGGAGGCTAACTCCGTCGGTGGTGTCTGTGGTGGGCGGATGGACGAGAAACGAGAGAGAGCGGAGAGGATTGTGTTTTATAAATACCACAGGGAGAGGGGGAGGGATGGAGGGAGGGAGGGGAGGGCCGGGCTACGACGACGGGAAGGGCAGGAGGAAGAGTCGGATTAAACAACGGGGAGATTTAAATAGACTTTTACTACGAGGAGAGTCACTCTCTGTGGATGTCAAAGTTTGTGCAGAGCTGCCAAAATCCTTCCCCTTCGTCCCAACCTATAGGGAGGGAGGGGGGGAAACTTTCCGCAGTGGTTTTTTTCCCGTTCTTGTTTTCTTTTCTAAAATAATCATTTTAAAAGCCTTTTTAAAAGCAAGACAAGACTGACTGAGGAGAATATATCTACACGTTTGTTTTTTTTTCGTTTTTCCCTTCTTCTTGAATTCATAACGAAAACAAAGAAAAGTGCTTTTTATTTCCCATTCCCCCTCACCACTCGCTCCTCCTGCGGGAGACATACCCGAGAACAATGGCCTCTATACGTGAATACTCGCGCAATGTTTTTAATTGCTTTTTTTCGTGGGGGGAGGGGGAGGGAGGGTTTTGTTTTACGGTTCTATGCCTTACGGAAGCTTGTTTTTTGTTTAGTTTTTCCTATCATGATTTCTATTCTCTGAGACTATATATTCCTGAGTGGGAGGTGTTGTTTTACGCCGACTTAGAACTCAACGATGAGAGACTAAATCCTGGCTGGGGGAACCTTGACATGCAGATGTGGAGATTTTTAAAAACCCATTTTTGGGCAAACCCTTTTTTTTCTTTTTTGCGCTGCCTAGCCGCCACACAAATGGTGTCATCTTTTTATTTTTTGTATTTCTTTTGCTGGTATGGAAATGATTTGTTTTGGGACCGCGACTCTTTTTGCCACGAGATCGGAAGGCCGAGATTATAAAAACTATGTTACTGTGATTGTTTGTTTTTTTTTGTTAAAAAGGGAAGAAGGAAAAAGAAAAAAAGAAGAAGTGCATCTTTTACAGCCAATTTTATCTGTTTAAAAAGCTATCTGATATTATCTCCACAAAAGTGTGCACGACACGTACCACACGCTGCTTAGAGCACCTGTGTGTTTGTGTGTGTGTGCGTGCATGTGAACATGGTTTCCGGCGGCGCACCCACGCGTGGTTACGACGACGAGACTCCAGATATACAAAAAGGGACGGAGGCAGATTGTCTTGAACGTGAGAAAGACGAAGCAGTTGTGGGTGTGCGGGTGTGTGGGTGCGTGCGTGCGTGAGTGCGTGAGCGAGTGTGTGCGTGTGTGTGTGTGTCCGTGCACCTGTTTTGTTTTGGGTTCATTCGTTGGGGTGTACAATGTGGCAGGTTGGGGGGCGGGTTTTATCTACACAAGTCATGTCGTTAATTTGGGGTTTTCACCAACGCCACCATCATCATCATCACACAGTGTATCTGCTGCGTTTCTGGGTGTCCGTCTTTGCGAAATAGCACTTTTTTGGTTATTTTAAAGAAAAAGTTATATATATATGTCTAATTTTTTTGCTTAAAGATTACGAAAAATAAAAAATCTATTATTTTATGTGTAAGAAGAAGAGATGAAAAAAAAACGAGAATAGCTAAAGATTCAAGCAAACTAACTGACATGATTCCATTGACTTTGTATAAGAGTTCCTCTTATGAGAAGCAGAGAGTGGCCTGTTTGCACTGAATCACCCGACATCAGTGCACACTTGTATTTCTTTGAATATATATATAAATATGGGCGTACATACATATATGTATAGGGCTTCTATGGAGATATCGCTACCGCTTATGATGACAGGTCGACTGTACTGTTTGGGGGTCACACTGAAAAAAAAAAGCAACCAACGCGAATAAAAGTAATTTCTATGTAATGTTGTCCTCGTTCACAACAACATCCCCGAGTCCAAGACCAACTCTTGGTGTCTTTGTAAGAGCTCTATATGTATATTTATGTATAAATATATTTAATATTTATTTATGTATACCAGATGCATACATGCTGATTGTGCCATGTGCCAAATTAAAACTGTAAAAATGATGAAGAGGATTGGATTCTCTCAACTTTTTTTCTTCCTCCCGCTGGTGAGCACAGTTTGTTTGTTTTTCTTCACATTTTACAGTTTCTCTTTCAAGAAAGGAACAGAAAAAAAACACTTGCGTTCATGTCTCCTAAAGGATTTCCTGTCTGCTCTGCACTCCTTTCTCTCTCTCTCTCTTTCTCTCTCTCTCTCTCTCTCTCTCTCTCTCTCTGTCTGTCTGTGTCCAGGGACGTGCTGGGCCCCTGATTCAGCCCGGGAAAAAGAGTTGTAGAGGTGCTATAGAGAGAGATGTCTCTCTATAGCGCTGCTGCTACTCAAAGATTTGCCATTTCAGATCATGACAAGTGACAAGCCAGTGGGCCAATTACTGTACATGAGTTATATTTTGTCGTTGTCGGGTGGAAACCTTGTATGTCCAAAACCGTTTGTTTTGTATTTATCATTTTAAAAATGATTTAAACTAGTGAAAACAGCCGATCTACAAGCACACAACGCCTCGCACCGCGAGGCGTTGTGTGCTTTGCTCTGCGACAAAATGTATACATTTGAAACTTGGGGATACAAGGTTTCTGCCCGACAGTGATGATTTACTTTGTTGGCCGCCCAGCCCCCAAAATGGAACGAAGGCCGACATTTTATTTTTCATTTTTTCCTAATGGCCGGCCTGGACCGGCCGGGAATGAACCGGCCGTTCGGGAGTTGTCCCGCTTTTCCAAATGGCCAGCACGTCCCTGTATGTGTCTGTCTTTCTGCATCTCTCTCTCTCCCCCCCTCTCTCTTTAACTCTCTAAAAAACCCTTTGAGAAGAACAGGCTAACAGCTTGGGGGTCTATCGTCCATGTGCAACATTTCACTCTTAATTCATGCAAAGTTGTTCATGCAGCGATGTGAGATTGTGCAGAGATAGGCTCGATGGTGCACATACTTTAAGTTACATATAATATAAGTAAACTAACTACATCTACTTAAAGTACTGTACTTTAAAAACATCTTGGAGGTACTTTTACTTTACTTGAGTATGTCTCAGAGGCAAATATTGCATACTTTTTACTCCACTACAATGAAATCTCAAGCTACTTTGCATTACGAAACAATTATTGACCACTTCAACCGTATTTTATACTTACGTTTTCAAAGTTAGCAGATCTACAAGCTCACAGTGCGTCGCAATGTGACGCGTTTGTGAGCTTGCCATTTCCCAAACATTTTTTGTTTTTGTACTTTTACTTTTGGTACTTTAAGTACATGCCAATACCTTTGTACTTTCACTCAAGTACATTTTATGTGTAAAAGAGTATTTCTACATTAAGGTATTTACTTAAAAAACGGGAAAGCATCCTTGTCATGTCCGTTTTTTGCGCTGGTTACTCAAAAATAGCAGATATACAAGCTCGCAGCGAATCACTTCACGGTGTGCTGTGAGCTTGTGCATCTGCAATTTTTTTTACATTTTGGGAAAAATCTTGAAAGTGTGAGAACCAGGGGTCATCGCCATGCTGGCTTGTGGTGGACATTTTTGTCAAAATTCTTTATTTTTTTGCCACAGACATACAAAATGAGTGGACATTATTCCCTGAAACACAAAGAGCTATCCCTGAATGACCCTAACAGGTCTGTAACTCAGACTGACACCATGGACTGCTGGAAGAAGACCACGCGTGATGAGGGTGGCAGGGCTTTCTTCAAGGGAGCCTGGTCTAATGTGCTCAGAGGCATGGGCGGTGCTTTCATGCTGGTCTTGTATGAAGAGCAGAAGAAGGTCATCTACTGTAGATTGTTTTGGCTAGGGCTGTCACGATATGACATTTTACATGACGATTAATTGTCACTCAAATAATTGGCGATTAACGATTTAATTGTGTTTTTGTCGTTGATAATTACATTTCTGTTTGGCTTTTAGGCTTTGAAGTTGTACATGGTAGATATGACACATAACCTAAATATACAAAGAAATTACGACATATTTGACAACTTACTACTTAAAAAATAACTTTGATAGTGGAAATAGCCGATCTACAAGCTCACAACGCGTCGCGATGCGACGCGTTGTGAGCTTGTAGATCTGCTATTTCCACTATTTCGGACATTTTTCAACATTCACGATTATGACGATTATGACAAAATAATTGCGATAATGTCAAATAATCACGATTAGACGATTATGTAATAATTGTGACAGCCCTAGTCTTGGATGTTCCTGCTCTAAGAGTTAAGGGGGTCCCCGCAAATAAAACATTTGAGGACTAGTGGACTCGTAATGTGCCATAGCGTCGTTATAAATCAGTGTCATACATATTCTGATGAAAACCGGGAGACGTGACATTCAGTAATGGAGTCTTATGATCAAATATAAGAACATTATAACGGTGTGTAAAAAGTCTTTGCCACAGACATATTGATGAAGAACTGGGTACTAAACGTGGTACTAAAAGGTATCCAATCCAGAGTAGTTCTGAGCTGGGCCAAACACTTCATAATGACTGATCACTCACTGACTTTTCATTTAGACCACCAGGGGATATAGTTGTAATACATGACAATAGATTATATTGTTTTATAATCACTGTTATCTATCTAATCTATTATAGTGTATTAGATTACACTATAAAGTATTAATATATTAATACTTTATAGTGTATCATAATCACAGTTATAATTCATTATTATAATTAGGATAGTTGTAATTTATATTGTAGGTATAATCACAGTTAAAAGGGTAAATTTGTTTAAGGGTACTTTTGTGTAATGGAAAATGTAGATATTTTTATGTGGTGCGGTGTGGTGTGGTTTGATTGATTGAAGACTTTATTAGAAGTTTGCATAGGAAAAGGTACAGTTTCATGACGGTACAGTTCACTGGTACAAGGTCTACTAAAGGGAGATCCATGAAAAGACTAATCTTATTTCCACAGGAAACCATTAAAGTATCTCATATAACATTGAATGACAGACAAATAGAACACAGTACTATGCAGTAGATAAAGAAAATAAATTGAGAGAACAAAAAAAAGAAAACAGTAAGTCTAAACAAACAGTGTCGTGTAGTGTGGCGTTAAAGCTGCAGTCGAAAAGGGGCTAAAAGCTCAAAACCTTTTGCTACGTTTGTGTGACAGAATGACAAAGTAGGGCAATGCGGTTAACATACAGAGATAAGAGGTCTCGGGAGTGAGTGTAATAGTGGTCCTCCCTCTCCATCATCAAAGTTACCCACCACTGTCCTAATAGTAGCTAAAACACGTGCGGATCCGGGACAATGCAAGCAGCCTCTCTGCTGGGGTTATGGTGCAGTGTAGTAATGACAGAACCCGACTACTGCTCCTAACTCAGCGCTCCATCTATACTCTCGGACTACGTTGCTCATGAGGGCACCAGACATTTCCTTATGAATCACCTGCAGTATCTCTGGCACCGCTTAATGACTGGAGACGCGGCCGAGCGGCACAGTACACTGTAGCGGTCAGCTCATCGCTCGTCCATGCCGCTAGCGCGGAGAGGGAGAGAGAGAGAGAGAGAGAGAGAGAGAGAGAGAGAGAGAGAGAGAGAGAACAGGGGTGTCGCACCAAATTCTGGGCCCTGGGTACAAGGATTCCCTGTTCTTCATAGGGGGAGGAGGTTTAACCCATTTAGACTGCATTAGTACGCATTATTGTGTGCTTTAACTATTGAAAAATAGCAGCTATAGAAGCTCACATCTCGGCACCGAGTGCCACTTATTCATGTGAAGGACCCCCAAAATGATATGTATTTGGCCACGGACCCCCATCTCAAAATATTTAGTTCCAGGGACCCCCCCAGAAGCAAAATTTGAGTTAGAAATGTCTTTGAATACATATATTCAAAGATTTGCATACCTTTTCATGATTTTTCAAAAATTAGAAGATCTACAAGCTCGCATTGAAAAATAGCAAATATACAAGCTTGTATCTGCTATTTTTCAATAGTTAAAAGTATAACATAATTAACACCTTCTAAGCCAAGGGGAGCCCCTTAATGTTAAAACCGTACTATATCGCACATCCCCCCAGGGACTCTCAGCCACGTCGTACATTCCCGGACTTTGTCTTTAAAACCGGAATAAAAGCTTTTGATCCGAAAATCGGCGATCGTCTAACCTTCCCTAGTCACCACTCGTGCACTGATAGCTCATGCAGACCGTGCATGAAGCAGAGGTGACGTCAGCGCCTCTCCTTCCACCCATCCGTTTACTGTCTACACACTCGAGCTCCTCCTGCAGCCATGCTTGGGGCTATGCTAGCGAAACTTTTCAGTTCTGTTCTTCAGTCACACATGGACTATTTGCGGGGACATTTACGTGAAAGGATCGCGCACGCGAAACGCACGGGGACATCGACGATCGGCCAAAACCCCCATTCTATCCCAACGGAAATCGAGAAAATCATGGTGAGTTACTGGCCTGGGGGAAAAAAAAAAAGAAAAAACAGCGGCGCTGTTCAAGATGGAGGGGCTGCGGGGTCATGTTTATAAACATAATATTATGTCTCAGATCACAATACAATAATAGAAATGTCACGGCTAATCTACCAACCACCATTCTATTTCGGACGTCAAGGTGTTAAGGCCCCTCCACCTTGGGCCCTATAGTAACTCAGTCCCACTTTTCCCCCCCTTGTGACGCCCCTGAGAGAGAGAGAGAGAGAGAGAGAGAGAGAGAGAGAGAGAGAGAGAGAGAGAGAGAGAGAGAGACAGAGAGAGAGAGAGAGAGAGAGAGAGAGAGAGACAGAGGAGAGAGAGAGAGAGAGAGAGAGAGAGAGAGAGAGAGAGAGAGACAGAGAGAGAGAGAGAGAGAGAGAGAGAGAGAGAGAGAGGGTTATTTGAGGGGAAGTGCTGAGCGTTCCACTGATCTTTATACAGTATGAGTCACCTCTCTCGCTCTCTCTCGTTCGCCCTGCCATATATGGGCCTCACATCCTGATCAACCGCTCTCTCTCTCTCTCCACTTGAATCATCATCTCTGAAGTCCAATTCATCCTTCATGGTACGACTGCTACGACATGCACGCTGCTCAGGGGAAAAATAACAGATCTTCATCTAAATGACCCCCGACGCGTTATTTTTGTATTATTTACTCGAAAAGTCCGCTATGTTGTTCAGTCAGCAGTTATATATTATTCTCGCCGAGTTTATCATAAAGTGGTATTGACCACGGGTCCTGTTATGACTGTGTGTCTGAGTGGAATATAAACATCTGACAAACTCAGAAAACTCAAATACATCACTGTTGCTGTATATACAGTACTCTATGCTGAAAATCTGCCCCCAATTGCCAGAGAAAATATTCTGCATTTCTTTCATTTCTTTCTGCAAACTGTGGATGTTTTTTCTTTTTTTTGAAGAATGCAGACCTTGTCGGTTCAATAAACCAATGCAGGCACGCCAGCAGAAGCAGTTGAAGAGTGTGTGTGTGTGTGTGTGTGTGTGTGTGTGTGTGTGTGTGTGTGTGTGTGTGTGTGTGTGTGTGTGTGTGTGTGTGTGTGTGTGTGGAGAATGTTCGAGCCAGGGAGGTGCAGAGAATTAGAGAGGCAGGGGCTGATATTTCTAACAGGGCCTTTTTGTGAAAACATCGGTGCATGATACCACACTGAACTAAGCATAATCATGTCAATACTGGAGATGTCGTGTACGGCATGGATTTCTACACAGAGAGGGCAATTCTTTCAACATAAGATGCTGCATTCAAGTTCAGGAGAGTTTGGACAAGGCAATTCTCTTGAATGCTGCCTTCAGGCATGGCATGGAGAGGGCACTTTTTACAGATGGATAAAAGGGCAAGGGCTCTGTGTGTGCACGTGTCCGACCGTGCACATGTCCAAGCGGTGTGATGGTGGTGTCGACTCAGCGTCATCTGAGTTGCATACCAATGGGAATGGCATATTATTTTCTATAGCTCCACTCCAAGTACTTGGAGGCCACTCTGTGACGTTAGTGCTATTACAATTAAAAATTATAATTGAGATAATGTAGACCCATATGCTTGACATAATTTGGCCCTTGGGGGAAACCCTCATCTAACTATTAATTTAGCTATTCATTTAGTGAATGTCTGTCACATCATACTCTGACGTCATACTGAAATCACAGACTGGCCTGGACACGGAACACCATGTATGGGCATAAAGATCTGCCCAACGGGCACTCCAACATGGAACACCATATATGGGTTCATACACATGCATACATTCACTGTATCCATGAATTAACTATTTCTTTATTTTCAATAGTCGTCTACAACTGTACATCCATTACAAGACTATCTTGTAAGACCCCAAAACACATAAAATATAACATTCTCAACCAACGCTGCATTGGTAAACAGTTCATCGAAAGAGACAAAATATGTCACATCATGTATATTCTCTTTGTGCTCTCATCTGATTCTCTTATAGTCTGAAAATGCAAATAGCTTGTGTTCAAAGAACCATTTGAATTTATCTGTAAAGCATCACTTAGGCTAACCAAATCAAAAATTAGGGTTTGACACTCGTTCAATATTGTTAAACGATAGCTAAATGCCGATAAAACACAAGGTTATTGCTTTCATTGTGTTCACATTATTTACAAAGCCAGTCTAAACCCCCCGGGAACGGTCAATCTCAAGGTGCAAGATCACAGACACAAGCTGGGCACATAAGGATCTTTGTCTTTTTATTCTATTTTATTATCACAGAGCACAAGCATATTTTTCACAAGAGAAGAATATGTTCATAGATAAAACTTTATTGATCCCGCAGGGGAAATCCAGTCGCCAGTCTGCTTTTTATCATGCTGAGTTTGCTTTATACAATTTGTCCCCTGACCTTTTTTTTCTGATGAGAAACAAACAGGATTCGTTTAACCAAGGAAGTGTCTGCAGTATTGTGCAGTTTTGTCAGCGTGGGTTTGGGTTGTATTGTACTGTGTGGATCAAGAAAGCACCTGTCCTGTATTCACTTTATCAACAGGATTTACAGGACACAGTATTACTATTTACTATTAACATAATGATTTGTATGTTAAAAAGTGCCAAGTCAAAAGGAGGATGTGTGGGTAACTACAATACTTCTGTATGTATCTTTTTTTTCCTTTTATATATATATATCATTTTTATCCCATGATTTTGTAACCAATTTTTTCACCCAGTGCCAATTACCTAAACTATGTAATCCTGGGCTCTGCTCTCCCTCTGCCTCGCCTGGGGAGACAACTGACTGACCTCATGCTTCCTTCAATGCATGTGTCCGTGGAAGGAACACGTTATTCCAACCAGTTCCTTTCCCCTCCATCAGGCGCCCCGGCTGACCAGGGGGAGGCATTATTGAGACCAGGATTACTGCATGTTTTTGTGAGGGTATCTATCTACCCTAGGAGACACGGGGAGAACATGCAAACTCCACACAGACTTCTGTACGTATCTAAGCACATACTACGTAGCCTACATACATACTGTACATCCCTTTTCTCATTTTGAAGATGATTAACTCTCCCTGCCAAGCTCGAGTTTCCCGAGTTATATCCTATGTCTTTCCCAGCCAAGGCTGAGTATCCCGAGTTGTATATAAAAGTTAAAAACGTCTTACTTCCGGTTTCGGCCGTGATCACGTACCGGAAATGCATGTTCGACCCCAGAACAACTCGATCTTTCAACCCTTGGCAGCCACGTTTGTTTACATATGAAGAAAACATTTTGGCCTTTATTTCTCATGAATGCCTGAACGGATTTCCAAGCGGATGTATTGTGCACATTAAAAGGTATATTGAAAATGGTGGCATGGAAAGACAGGTCGCCATTTTTGGTGGCAGGGAATGTGTTTAAAACTTATGATGAGCTCATAACAGAGCTGTATCTCTCTGGACTATCCATCAAGAATGTTCATGTGTGTATTACAAAAAGCCCATAAAGTGCACCTACAGATTAGTCTAGTGCTAGGCTATGATGTATGTAGAGCCTCTTTATATCATTGATTTGAATAATCAATCATTGCACTTTTATAGTGTGCGCCGACAGTTTTTTGTCAAGTAGCCCATCTTAGTACTCCTATCTCGATTTGAATTGCTAATTGCGAATGCATCCCTTTCTTCTATTCATAAAATAGACATTAAAGTTGTACCATGTAACTTTTTTTATAAAACAAATCTTAAAATTGTCCTAACTGTTAAATCGCTAAAGTTTTAGAACACCCACTCCGTTATTTTCAGCTTCTGAAGCCTTCTCTTTATATGTTTTCTATGATCCTGGCCGTGGACCGGATTTCGCGCCAAAATGACGTAATCTGCATCATCTGTATACGTTGTGTATACGTTGCCCAATCACATCGCCGATCATGCACACATGGTACACTACCGGCCAATCACAGCGCATCTTGAAGTGGGGTCGCCATATTTGTAGTCGCCCGTGTGTCTCTTTACTCAAAAGGTAATCTCGCCTACCAGGCCTGAACGCACAGGAACCAGGGACCCCTCTAAAGATAGCTCTCGGCGTTGTGGAGGCAGACGCGGGGGTGTGAAGGTACGAAAAACGGGCGAAAGACGCGAACGCGACCGCGGTTTGCTATAGGGCTACTGACCACTAGTTGAGCATCTTACACAGTATAGCTTTAAGAACCCTTTCTTTTTTCTCCAGTCCTATTAAATGTACAGTGGACTGCAGTGCTACCTAATAGTAGCCTAGTCGTGGTGTTCACGCTCTGTTGCCGTGCGTTTCAGCTGCATGCTTCAAAATATACTTCTCCCATTTAAACTGATTAAATGAGATCATAGTTACCAGTGGTGGACAGTAACAAACTACTTCAGCATACTGTAGCCTATACTTAAGTATAGGCAAGTTTATATATTCTGTATAGTATTTTTGACTACACTGCATTTCTAGGAAGGAAAAAAGTAGGCTTACATTAAATACAGTAAGCCCTATTTCAAATATAGTGAAAATAGCTGCTCTACAAGCTCACAACTCGCTAAGCAAGCATTGTGAGCTTGTAAATCTGCTATAGAGGGTATGCGCATGCATAGTGGCAAATCGAGTGGCAAAGTGAGTGGCCAAGTGACATCATTTAACGTCGATTAATACAATCAAATAGGACTTTTCTGTATGGATGTATGGGCTGTCAAGGCCAGAAAGTATATTTTGTTGCCACTCAGTAGGCATTCCCGCATAACTTCCAGGTATGATGATGATATCATGCGCATACCATCTATTGCCACTATTATTGATCTTGTTTTGTACTTTGTACTTTGTTGAAGCATTTGACTGAGCAACTTAAAGGGGAACTCCACCACTTTTCAACCTATGTTCATATAATTGGTCCTCACTCAAAAAAGAGCTTTTTTTTTTTTTTTTTTTTCTCAGAGGAGGGCTGTGGGCAGGTCAGAAACCCATCGTCTTGTGACATCATCGATTGCCAATCCAGCTTATAGAAACTGCAGGCTTTCTATTCCTGAAACGTTGCAATTTTAAAGTGGAAGCCATTGTTCTCGCGATAATAAAAATCTAAATACTTTTTTCAAAAATATTGATTAAAATATTTTTTGGGAAAATGAGGATGTCACAAGACGATGGATTCTGAACTTCCCACAGCACTCCTAGGAGACTTGGACTGAGTAGAAAAAAAAATTGATATTTTATCATGAACATTAGTGAGGTCCTATTATATGAAGACAGGTTGAAAAGTGGTGAACTACTCCTTTAAGTTATATTTAACCTGGGGTATACACCTATACGTGTACACATACATATATTTGACTAAAGTATGAAGTACTTTGTCCACCCTGGATGTTACACTATCGGAGTGAACAGCCATGGCTTCTGGGTGTTGCTTGTCTTCCTCCAAACCAGATGTCCCATGCAATCATCATCATCATCATCATCATCATCATCATCATCATCACCACCACCATCACCACAATAATTATGTTCAGCTTGTATTGGGCATATTGAACTAACGAGGCGTCCAAACCTCATATGAACATTTCTAGATGCAGATCATGCCATGTGGAAACTAATCCGACTTGTGTAGTCTCAAGCAGTGGTGTAAAGTAACAAAGTACATGTTTTTTGGATTCATGCTTGAGTTTTCTACATTTATCAGGACTTTCACTGTTACTCCACTACATTTAAACAACATTTTGATACTATTACTCCACTACGTTGAAAGTGGACCCGTCGTTAGTTCAATATCTACTGTGTCTGTCCGCATGCTGACATCACTGATACTAAAACAGCGTCTCCGTCATGGTAACATCCGCATGCTGAAACAATAATGCCCGACATCACTGACTGACATCACTACTACAGTGCCCAAATTTGGAGACGACATCACAGACTGGCCTGGACACGGAACACCATATAGGCATAAAAGAGAGCCAGACAGAGATAAGAGATCTCCATATAATGTATGGGCATGAAAGGGACACAGACAGACAGACGGCTACAACGGGTATTTCACAACTGGACGACAATGGTGACTGTTCTGCCCAACCGGCACTGGTCTGGGTTCTCCAATATTACTTCTGGGACTCCTCAGGGGCACATAACTAGTACTCAATAAAACCTGAACATAATTATTGTGGTGATGATGATGATGATGATGATGATGGGGCATCTGGTTTAGGGCAAGACGGACAACACCCGGGTGCCATGGCTGGAGGTTTTCATTCGACATTCAACGTATCCATCCATGATGGATGGCAGAGACTTTAAATGCCAACATCTTTCTCCGGACACCACGCTGGAAATGTACAACTCAGCGCTGCGGAAAGGAAAGACTTGTTTGGGTCAGCGTGTGTGGGCCAGAAGAAATGTTTAAACTCCTCAGACTGCAAAATAAGTATATATAAGGGGTCAGCATTAGGCAGCACTGATGCGAGGCGTGGACAAGGATCTAGGGCAGTGGTTCTCAATCTGTGGGTCGGGACCCCCAGAGGGGGTCCCCAAAATATTTTGGGGGGTCCCCAGATGAGTAACTTAATGTCCAAAATTGTTTTCCTCACTCAACAGTAAACAAACCAACAAAGTTTAAGTGTGTAGAGGATATATGCACATTAAGTGACAATTTAAGGACTTTTAATACTCTGAAAAGACAAATTAAACATTGGTCAAATTGTCAAATATATGAGGAAGAAATTGTCAAATATATGAGGCAGAAATTGTCAAATATATGACGCAGAAATTGTGAAAATAGCCGATCTACATGCTCACAACAACGCATGTAGATCAGCTATTTTCACAATAGAACCGTGTTATACAAAATGTAATGCCTCAACTCTTAGTGCTCGTCAGGGTGGGGGGGGTCCCCGCTTAAAATAAAAGGTTGAGGACCACCGATCTGGTTGCAGGAACAGGAGGGAGTGGCACCAAAGAGGTTGTGGGGTTATGGCCCAGTAGAACCCCTTCGTTACGGTTAGGTTAGTTTACACTCGGACAGTGGCCCAGGTGTCCGCAGAGACACACCTATCAAAGGCAAGGAAACTGTGTGGTAAGGTGATGGGTGGTCCTGGTAGCCATGGAGACGCGGTTGGGGATACACTGCCTCAAGAAGAGACGCCTAATTAGCGCCGGTGGTCTACAAACGTCTGACTCCCTGCCAGAATTCGACTTCGGCTTGTATATTAGGCCTATTAGTGCAGTGTTCATTTCATTGACGAAAACTAAATAAAAACTAAGTTATGGTGACTAAAACTACGACAATTTCGTCAACAAATAAAAACGAGACTAGACTAAAATGTTAGGGAGGAACAAGTGGAGAAGAGATGCAGTAGAACTAAAAGACCAGTCATTTTAAATGTTTGTTTGTGCTCGGGTGTTATGCTCTGAGAATAGTAGCTCACAACGTGTTGTAGATCGGTTATTTTCAGCATGCAATCAAGTATAAAAATCAGCCATCGACGATGCCATCAAGGCCTGCCAAAATACATTTTTGTCAACAAAATCAACTGTAGATTTAGTCGATTAAAGTCTTATGATATTTAGTTGACTAAAACTAGACTAAAACTACAACTTTTCAGATTACTAAAATATGACTACAACTAAATAACATTTGATTAAAAAAACTGAATTAACACTGCTACAGTGCACCATAGAGGGGGGTAGAGAGTAGGGCTGGGGTGGTATGGATTTGTAGTTATCGCGGTAATACATCACTGTATAAATAAATATATAGTATTGCGGTTATGTAGTGCTAAGGTGAACCATAGTAGAGAGCCTGGTTCTTGTAGTCGAACCAGATCAAAATAGTGTCAATGACACAGAAAACTGAACATAATGAAGATAGTCATTGGATTTTGCCCCAAATAACAAGTCCAGTTCTAACAAGAACAGAGGAAGAGGGGTTCGAATTTCAGCAGGGGAGTCACATCTCAGCAAAGCACCTGTTCAGAAAGAAAGAGGAGCGGCGGCGAGTTTCACAGCGGCGACGCGGTACAGTAACAGAAAAACAGGGTCAGTCCATCAAGAAGTCACCCGAAGGCTTGATTAGATCGGCACAGCGCTACCTCCCATGATGCAACGGGACACATATACGAGTTAGGAGTGAAACACTTCCTTCCCCACAGTTATGGTTTGTTTTTCGCAGCTCGGTATAACCGTGCCTGAGAAGTGACATCATTCGCGGATTGGCTGCAGTGCCCCCTGTGGGGCGCGCCGTGTGACTTCCTCGACAGCTCCGAAGACAAACCCCCAGTCTAGGAAATGGATGTGCCAAATTACACAGTGCCACCCGTAGGGAGCCCAGGCACATGTGTGTGTGTTAGTGTATGTTTGTGCCTGTGTGTTTCTGTGTGTGTGTGTGTGTGTGTGTGTGTGTGTGTGTGTGTGTGTGTGTGTGTGTGTGTGTGTGTGTGTGTGTGTGTGTGTGTGTGTGTGTGTGTGTGTGTGTGTGTGTGTGTGTGTGTGTGTGTGTGCCTGTGTGCTACTGAGAATTCTATTTCTGCCAGTGAGCAGAGCTACCATGTTGTTGTCTATATTTTCCCTCTCACCCTCATTTCTCTTTTCTCCCGTCCTTCATCGCGTCTCTTTAGTCCTGTTCTCTTTCATGTGCTGGGTTTATTTATTTTTTTGTCCTTTCCTTTTCAAACAAGTGCTTCCTTCCAGCACACAGCTCTATATACTGTACGTCTCTCACTGCACACTGCGCTACGCTTCCATCCCCTGCCTCTTCCACCTCCTCAACTCCTGACACAATAATCAAAGATTGTTAATTTTGGAAGGTACGCCATCCCAATTGGAGCCACTAGAGCAAGGAGTCTCCAACAGGGGGTCCGGGACACCTAGGGGGTCCTCAGAGTTACTACAGGGGGGCCGCAAAAATCTTTGTGTGATAGGATAATTATTTTCAATTCAAAAACGTCCTCGCATCCCTATTCTGAGGGGAACTTTAGCCAAAAATAGCAGATCTACAAGCTCGCGCTGCGAGGCGTTGAGAGCTTGTAGATCGGCTATTTTCAGCAAAGAGGTTTGGTATAGAGGTCAAAAAGAGCAGACCAAGTACAGAGTGAAAGGTCAAGTTTACTACGTATCGACAATTGAAGTGGTTAAATATCTGAAAAAAAAACATTAACACAAATCCGACAGACTGATGAGTGCTGTCAAACAAGTCGATGAAAATCGAACACACTTATACATTATGTAGAGGGCGTAGAGGGGGCTTCATCTCTCTCTCTGTTAAGGGGTCCTTGGCCTGAAAACGTACCTTTTGTCCTGATTTGTCTCTCTGGAAAAAATACATTTTTGTATGAAAAGCTTGTGTGGCTTGTGACGATCGGGTCCAGTTTTTGGAGTGGTGAAAGCACTCCCAATAGACAGGTATGTCTGTGGGTGGCTATGTGGCTGGCTGGCTGGCTGGCTATGTCTGTAGCCTGGCAATACCTCTAGTGGCCACACACAACACACATGTTAAAGGAGGGGTGCTGTTTAGCAGGCCAGGCACACTCAACACGCACGCACGCACGCACGCACACACATGGTATAGCTGCTCAGATTCACCACTCCACTTCGAACCGAGGTTTGATTTTACTTCAGTGACCATGGGGCTAAAGAATGGTTCAGAGGCTGTGTTCATATTCACTCTTCCATTGGAAACAATACTCCAACCTGCTTCCGGTCTCCTAAAAAGGGAACCACCTAATACCTATACTTCACGCAGATACGGGAAGTAAACTGGAGAGGGCATGTCTTGCTATTTCCGTCCTGGCTATAATCTAGGGCTGGGCGTCTAGGACAGGGGTTCCCAAACTTTTTTGTCTCAGGGCACCCCATAAATATTGTTTTAATCCGAGGCACCCCTACATTATAATTTTCACTCCCTTTACCTTATATTTATAGCATATATCGTCGTTGTCGGGTGGAAACCTTGTATGTCCAAAACCGTTCGTTTTGTATTTATCATCTATAAAATGTACTAAACTAGTGAAAACAGCAGATCTACAAGCACACAACGCCTCGCGATGCGAGGCGTTGTGTGCTTGTAGATCGGCTGTTTTCACTACTTTTGTGCGACAGTCTTGTATGATGAAGCAGGGCTTTGCTTTACCAAAAGACGTACACATTTGAAACTTGGAGATACGAGGTTTCTGCCCGACAGTGAGGATATTTTAGTGATTATGTTGTGAGGAAAACGTTGAGATAATAGCCATTTTGGTTTGAAAATAACTTTGTACTTCAAGTTTAAAAGGATAGTAAATATTTTTTTCAAGTGTCCAAATAAATTCAAAATATTATCAAATGATCTCGCGGCACCCCTGTGGACTGCCGTCGCGGCACCCCAGGGTGCCCCGTCACCCACTTTGAAAACCCCTGGTCTAGGTCATGGACAATTGGACATAATGGATGATATGGACAAAATCAGCTTGATTTGGTCCATAATGCCCCTTGCACTTATGTGCACTGTGAGCTTAGGTGTGCCATTTCCACTATTTTTTTTTTATGTATTTAACATTTTACAGGTTCAGTATGAAATGGTGATTAAATGTATAATTGACGAAAATCAGGAAAAAAAACAACATGTCATCACAATATTCAAAGTCCCAGACGATATCTGGTCTCATATCAAGATATCGATATCATTTAGATAAAATGACCAACCTTATTATAATCTGGGTTACATATGTTTACTTCAAACAAGTGGTTCTCAAAGTGGGGTCCCAGGCAAAATGTGTTAATATCTATACTATAATTTTGCGAATGTCTGTCTGAGTGAGTGTCTGTCTGTCTGTCTGTCTGTCTGTCTGTCTGTCTGTCTGTCTGTCTGTCTGTCTGTCTGTCTGTCACAGCGTTTCTCCTCAGTGGCTGGAGCAATTGATCTGAAATCGCATCACCATTAGCATATGAACACACCTGACATAACTGTGAAGCCCGTTTGTCACTTTCACAAATCATATGCTGTATATTAGCATTTGTATGGTGTAACTACTATCTATTCTGCATCTACATGTAGCATGAGGCATATCTATTCTGCATCTAGCATGGGGCAACATGTTTAACCAGCTCTGTGTGTGTGTGCGT
>NC_137824.1:14921869-15139369 GCF_963921795.1 Nannobrachium achirus | reverse complement strand
TGTGTGTATGTGTATGCGTGTGTGTGTGTGTGTGTGTGTGTGTGTGTGTGTGTGTGTGTGTGTGTGTGTGTGTGTGTGTGTGTGTGTGTGTGTGTGTGTGTGTGTGTGTGTGTGTGTGTGTGTGTGTGTGTGTGTGTTAATCCATGATAAACCTTGCCTGAATATAAGTCATAGAAAATGTCAAGAACTAATAGTGGATAATGCAGTGAACTGTTAATGACACTTTCATCTGGGTTAAGTAGCTTTGCATCAGAGCAAGCTTTCCCAGCAAGCACGGTCAGGACCTGGACCAATCAGTGATGTCTCGACTGGGGCCAGATCAAGTCAAACCATGACTAGTCATATCTGGCCAAGAATATCACCTGATTTCAACCAACATAAATCCTGCCCACGAAAACGGACGTCCTGGATTAATCAGAGAGGGTTCGATCGAGGCCAGATAAATATCATAACTAGTCCGATATGTCCCAGAATATAACCTTATATGCTCATATTTCACCTAACATCAATAACAATAAATCCTATAGTCCATATGACGTCCTGGTAATGACGTCAAGATCATCTTATGGGCTGTGATCTGGCCTAGTTCTGAACGTCACCGGAGTCACCAGAGGACGTTATTATAACGCCATCATGACGTCATTTGGCTTGCAGGGTTTAGCTAAAACAGTTTGATGTTCCATGCTTCAGGTAATGTTGTGTCAAATATAAGGCTAAGATGCAAATTTAGCCAAAAATGTGTGGAACATTAAAAGGAAACTCAAGAATCACTGAAGAAAAACTTAATTGACAAGAAATTTAAGTAACTGGGCAGACAAAACAGAAATACATTATTATACATTCAGCTATAACCAGTAGCTAACTATAGAAATAAACCCAGGTATAATGTAAACTGTATGTGTGAACAGTGTGATATGTAGAGGTACAGTAAAGCAGGGGTTATCGCGCTCGATGGGAATGGCGCTTTACTTAGCCGCGGACCCCCACTGGAAAATAGTATGTGCGAGGAACCCCATACAAGATTTGTGTTGTTAGAATGAAAAAAGATTCTAACCTTTAAAACAAAATATCTGCTTTTTAGAAATAGCCAATGTATTTACAGTAGGGTTGAAGTGCTTAAAGGACAACTTTTTTTTTTCATATTTTAGATTGTAATTAGAGAAAAGAAAATTTCAATTTTAGCGGTTTTGATTTCAGTGGGGGGGGGGGGGGGGGGGGGGCATGTGTACAAGTGGCTAAATAAATATGTGTTTTTAGACACAATAAGCCGGCGATTTCTTTATTACCATTTTCAGTAACACTACTCGCCGCATAAGTCACATTTGCCCATGAGAGATTGCGGTGCATCTTGGGAATGGGCTTATTGTGTCTAAAAAGCCACTATTTAGCCACTTGTACGCATGCCTCCAAACACTGAAATCAAAATTGTCTCTAATTACAATCTAAAATATGAACCATTGTTGTAAAAAGCCTGCTGCGGGGACCTCCTGGAACCCTCTCTGAAGGACCCCTCTTTGAGAACCACTGCAGTAAAGAACAGTAGCAGCCTAATGTATACTGTAGTTCCTCCAGCTGCAGCAGTGGAGAGGTCCCATCTCTCTACCCCCCCCTGGACTAAAGCTGCCTGTAGGCTCCATAATAATCTGCCCTCTCGGCAAGATGGATGGCCTGAAGATACGGCTGGGGCCGCAGAGACCAGAGCCAACGGCGTTGCTCTCCCGGTGCGCGTGTGAGGCAGGGTACACGGGTAACAACACGGGGCAAACGAGCGCACCGTAAACCTCTGCAGAGCATCACTCATGCAAGTCGTCCGGTAAAAAGCCGCGTGTGCGCCAGGAGACACACGCGGGCAAAGCCGTTTCAAGGCTGTTTTATTTCCAGCCCCCCTCGTTCCTCTAAGCTATGGATCAAAAAGGGAGGCCAAAAAATCTCAGCTCTACTAAATTCCTGAATCTTTCATTGCTTGTCTAATTGCACTTGTCAATTGCAACATTAACCCGCAGAGTTAAAGGCGTTTTATGAGAATATTCATAGCGAGCGGTTGGGGCTACTTCTTTGTTTTGCATCGGGCCGTATTTCACCACACATAGATATCAAAGGGGGCTTGAGCCCCTGCCCTTTTATCCGTCTGTTAAAATGTGCCCTCTCCAGACCATGAATGCAGTTTTTACTATGGTGAAAGAAATGCAAATGCCCCCTCTTTCCATGCCGTACCTGAAGGCAGCATTCAAGAGAATAGTATTGTTCGTACTCTCCTGAACTTGAACACAGCATCTTATGTTGAAAGAATTGCCCTCTCTGTGTAGAAATCCATGCCGGTTACGCCACATCTCCACTATTCACTTCATTATGCTCAGTTCAGTGTGGTATCAAGCACCTGAAAATAGCCGACCTCCAAGCTCACAACGCGTCGCAGAGCTTGGAGGTCTGCTATTTTCGATGTTTTCACCAAAAGGCCCTTTCAGAAATGTCAGCCCCTGCCTCTCTAACATTCTCTGCACGTCCCTGTTTCACCATCAGATGGCAGAGTCCACATGTGCCTTGTCCTAGATGTGGGTTAATGATGGAAGAGGGGGAAGGTCACATCAATGGACCTTCATAAACTAGGTGCTGTAAACTGGGCTGTGACACCGTGGTGGACACCATAATAAGTTCTCCCAGAAGGTTATTGAAAAAGGTATCCCATTCTTTTTAGATATGTGTTTGTCAAGCTGATTTCCACCTTTTTTCTTGTTTTTTTTTTTTTTTTCTTTTTGCAAATCTGGGACACCAGGGCATACATTAAATACACACAGAAATATGTCACATAAAATACAGTATGCTCTTTTTTCGGTGAAAAATACAGTCTATTAAAAAGTCGGAGCTTTAGGCACTCGGGCAGTGCGGGGCTAAAGTAACTGTGAACCACCAGTCTAGAAACAGAGCATATGGTGAATCCGGTTTGGCTGAGCATCTATATCAGAGAGGTCGGCAAACCTTTTTGACATGAAGTGCCAAGTTTTCATTTTCTTCATATTCAGATACACCACATCAAAATCTGTAATATTTCTGATCTGATCTAATCTGTATAGTTATACATACTGTAACAACCTTTATTTTTTCAGGATGTAATGATCATTAGATAATAACCACACCTACAGTATCTCCCAGACACCCTCCCCACTGAGTTCAGAGTCTGAATGAATGTAGAATGATGTGCAGGATGTAATTTGTATATAGATTAGGGCTGGGACTTTAACTGATTAATTGTGATTAATTAATTACAGAAAATTAACGCGATTAAAAAAATGTACGCATTTTAATCGCACTTAGTTTTTGCACCACAGAACCTTCAGTTTCGGGCATACTGATCATAGCGATGCACCAACCAAGAAGAGACAACAAATGCACAGGGAGAAGTAGCCGATCAGAGCGCTTTGCTTGGCCCAGTGGATGCGAAATTTTGATTTAAAAAACTCACTCGCTGATTCCCTCGTACAACAAAATGCGTTTTACTTTTAAAAAAATGCTTCTCAGGTCATATATCAATGTGCGATTATTTGCGATTAATTAATCACAGAGCCTGTAATTAATTAGATTAAAATGTTTAATCGCATCCCAGCCCTAATATAGATACAAGGACTTAATTTAACTGAAAATCTCTCTCTCTCTCTCTCTCTCTCTCTCTCTCTCACTCACTCACTCACTCACTCACTCACTCACTCACTCACTCACTCACTCACTCACTCACTCACTCACTCACTCACTCACTCACTCACTCACTCACTCACTCACTCACTCACTCACTCACTCACTCACTCACTCACTCACTCACTCACTCACACACACACACACACACACACACACACACACACACACACACACACACACACACACACACACACACACACACACACACACACACACACACACACACTGTATATATATTTAATTTTAAAAGAAACATCCTCTCTCACACTCACACTTGTGCCAGTGATCACTGTCCGTGTCCCCTGTGGCCATGCTCGCACCCGTGCTGAAGGTTGCCTACCCATGATCTACAGTACAGTATATGAGCGTACTCGGAGGATGAGGGTATATAGCCGGATCGGGACAGGAGGGTGACCTTTGTTGCTGCGCCGGTGTGCCCCCACCAGCATATGGTCCGGGGTGGTGCCTGTCATGGGCTGGGGTGGTGCCAGCCTGTCAATGGGTGGTGTTGAATGGGAGGAGTAGGGGAGGAGGGGGGTTAGCTGGCAAAACGCCTCAATTGGGTATGGCAGGCGTATGCAGCTGCCATACCCTGGGTCCAGGGGAGAGAATAAAAGTTACTTTTAAATATAAATCCATGAATGTCTCTTTGTCTAGCTGCGCTGGTTATTATGTTGTTAAATTACAGTAAAATAACTACAAATGCAAAATTTTACAAAATGGTCACTAACAAGGTATTATAATTATATTCTCCACACTTATATTCTCCCCATCTTGACAGAATGGTATATTCCCAGGTTCCGCAGGTCAGCTGCACAGGTGCAATGCATTATTGTTCATTGTGGCACGTTTACTAGCATGCCAAGTTTAGCTGCACTTATAACCATTCCAGGCTGCCATATCCAGCCCAAGAAACCGTAGAAACGGGGAAAAAAAATAGAATGTACTTCTTAAAATAAATGTATCATGCCTGTTGCTAAGGTATGGCAACATGACTGGTGTCTTGCACGCGCGCGAAGGCGCGCGTGCAAGACACCAGTCATGTTGCCATACCTTAGCTTTTTCTGAACTGACGCCACTGAAAAAAGGGTAAAGGATAATGGCTACTCTACATTTCATTGTTTTAAACATTTGAAGCTGGAGCTGATCTGGACACAGATCAGGCTAAGACATCCACTTGTCAAGCTACATCTACAAGTCAGTTCTGTGCCCTGAATTCTTAAAAGGGATTAAATATCAAATGAGGTTTTTCGGGGGGACCGAGCGGGATGTGTTGAGAATTGTAACTTTTACCAAACCGACAGAGGCTGTTCTCGGTTTTCATTGTGCAAGTTGAACCTCATAAATCTTCTCAAAAGTCCTTTTAAAGGTATTTTCCTTTTCTCTCTCTCTCTCTCTCTCTCTCTCTCTCTGCAAAAAACTTTTAGTTCCCACAAGTAACTCAAAAGCACGTCTGTTTTGCTCCATTGTTCTCGGCTAATGCAAATCGAAACGAATCCTTCAAAAACATATATTTTTTTATTGTATTGTCAATGCCCAGAATGCAAGTGCAGCTCTATCTATCTCACTGTCACATATTGTTAGTTCTTGTTTACGAAGCTCAGCTGAAAGAATGTCATTCAAGTGAGATATGATAGCAGTCTCTTGGCACAGGTGTCAATATTTCTTATTTCTTTATTTAAGTTATTTCTTCTGCATTTTTATGCTTTAAAAATACATAAATAGCTGATCTACAAACGCTATTTTCACTACTCTTGCACAACACTGTCATAACATGGTCTGCTGTACACAGTAACTGGCTGAACCAGGCAGCATTTAAATAGATTTTCTTTTGTTTAATTTGTTTCTCTTTAAAGCATAACCTTTCACTGGAAAAACTGTGAGCATTCTGGGAACATTTCTGGAGCTTTAACACAGTAACACATTCCAATTGAGAATCGATTTTCGCTTGCCAACTAGCCCATTTAGTCCTCGAATCAGTTAATGCTTTAACGATTGAAAAATAGCAGATACACAAGCTCACAGCGCGGCACCGAGTGCCGCGCTGCAAGCTTGTAGATCTGCTATTTTTGAAAGATCTTGAACATTTGTAACTCAAATATTTGCTTCTGGGTGGTCCCTGGAACAACATATTTTGAGTTGGGGGTCCGCGGCCAAATACGTGTAATCTTGGGGGTCCTTGACATGAAAAAGTTTGAGAACCACTGATTTAGAAGAAAGGATTTAGAAGACATTTATAGAATGGGGTCCAAAATATTCAAAGACTTGCACAAATGTTCACGATTGAAAAAAAAATACCAGATCTACAAGCTCGCAGCCTGGCACTCGGTGCTGCGCTGTGAGCTTGTATATTTGCGTTCAGGCCTAAATGGCCTAGACTAAACTTCAATCATGCCAGGGTGGCGGCGGGGGCAAACAAGGTTTCAGCACACTCAAATCCACCAGGGCCGTGTGCTCCCTCACCCCAATTTCTGTGGTATGTCCATGTGTGCTTGTGGTGCTGGAAAAACCTACGATACAGATCTTTAACCGGGGCTGTCCTCTCCCTCTGCGCACTTACTCAGAACTAAAACACCGGTTCGAGGTTTAATGGGATATCATTAGACGTCACGGGACAGTCCATAAGCGAGGCTAGAATTACAAATAATAAGCTAAAAAGCAGTGGTTTTCAACCCTTTTCCATATCAAGGTCCATTATTTATTGGGCATTTGAGTCACGTACCACCATTTGATGAGATGTTAGCCTCTCAGACCAAAAAACACTGAATATTTTGTTGTTGTTGGATAAGATTTTGTCCGTAAATCCATCCATGCTGTAGCGATGTGATACCATAGGAGGGATAAAAGGCAAACGTTGATCAAAATAACAATTCTTCTACATTCTCGAATTGTTTAGACTTCTTGTAAATTAAGTAATGCAGATGTTTAACAATAGGGGGTATGCGCATGACATCATCATCATAACCTGAAGTTATGCGGGAACGCCTACTGAGTGGCAAAAAACTACTTTCTGGCCTTGACAGCCCATACATCCAAACAGAAAAGTCCTATCTGATAGCATTAAATAACGTTAAACTCACTTTGCTACTCACTTTGCCACCCATAAGTCCGAAGGTTCATTAGTCTGAAGGTTCATTAGTCCGAATTTAGTTAGGGTTACTGAGGTTAAGGTTAGGGTTAGGGTTAGAGTTAGGCATAGTATTCTTAACAAATTCGGACTAATGAACCTTCGGACTAATGAACCTTCGGACTAATGAACCTTCGGACTAATGAACCTTCGGACCAATGCCATGGCACCCTTTGCCACTCGATTTGCTATTCACTTTATGCACGGCATACCCTATAATTACTTTACTTACTTACTTCTTGAGAGTTTAAAATTATTATTGGTTTCATTTTACTATTTATTTTATTTTAAGAGTTAACGATCTATAAGGGTCCATTTGGTTACCAACTCTCTGTCATTTAGCTGGGGACCACCTGGAACTCCCTCAGGGACCTCTGGTTGAAAACCACTGCGCTAAAGCTATCGGACACATTTTGTCCAGCTAACTTCTGCTTCTTTGGAAGTGATTTAAGAAAGGAAATGTGGCAGAGCTATAAAGATGAGGCATGAAGTAATTCCCAGTAAGCAGTGATGTAATTCTTCTTGAAGTCCAAGGAAGGTTTTTGATGAATGCCATTCCTTTGGAATGAGAATCTCCAAGAGGAATTCCACTGGTTTCCTGTCCCACACAATGAGGGCCGGGCTGAAGTCAGAACTAAACAGGAAATAGCACTGCTGCCAGCGGAGACGTACGTGGCTTAAATAGTTGTTACGTAAATAGGCCTCTTTAATGTCTCTGTCAGAGGCATCATTTGGGTATGGCAAGATATGGCAGCTGTCATACCTTGGCTACATGGGGGAAAATAAAATGTACTTCTTAAAATAAATTCATCGTGCCTGTTGCAAATGTATGGCAACTTGACTGGTGTCTTGACATGGCATGTTGCCATACCTTTTGCTGAACTGACGCCACTGGTCTCTTTTGTGCCGATGGGATTCAAAGTCAAACAAAGGAATATTGTGTTTTTTCCTTACAAAGAGGGGATTTTGCTTTGCATTTTTTTCTTTTCTTTTACATAATAATTCAAAGGGATTATTATTAGGAAACAAAACAGTGACTTACAGTAGTCCTGTGTCAACCAACCCCATGCACAGGGGTTTCTATTGGTGCAAAAAAAAAAGAAAAAATGCAAAATAACTGTTATGTGGGAGAATGATTCTGCAATAAGTTATGTGCCGTTTCATGAATAGTTCATGGAACTTTGGAAATGATGTCACAGGAGCGATATGGTTGCACGTTGCAGAGTCTTTTGATGATGGCCCACGGCCCTCATTTGGCCTTCGCTGAACTCAGCTCTGCAGAAATAGCAAGGTGAGCCCTTGATCCCACTGGTGGAAAGTAACTAAGTACATTTACTCAGTACTGTACTTAAAGGAGTATAGTTCACCCCCAAAATTACTTTTTTTCTATCCACAACATGGAGACTTGTGTTCAATAGTATTATATATATATATATATATATATATATATATATATTCACTATATATATTTTTGGGGGCTTTTTATGCCTTTATTTGATAGGATACAGTAGACTGACAGGAAATGGGGAGAGAGATGGGGAATGAGATGTGGCAACGGTCGTCCGGATCAGGAATCGAACCGGCGACGCCACCAGGCATCATAGCCTAGTATGTGGTATGCGCCTTGACCACCAGACCAGTGGGCGCCCCTCAATAATATTTTTTGTACAAATGTATTTGGGTCCTCATCCAGGCCCATGCATTTGAGTCCCCATCCAGAATCAATGGGGGTACATTTACTATAATAAATATTTTGTCTTCGGAATGCGACAAATACAAAAAAGTATTAATGAACTCAGGTCTCCTTGGTATGACTAATCAATAGAAAGAAAGTCATTTTTGGAGTTGAACTACTCCTTTAAGTACAATTTTAAGAGTATTTCCAAATTTTGATAACTAATATAGGCCTAATATTTACTATCTCAGAAGTTAATATTGTCCTTTGTACTCCACTACTAATTATTTGACAGCGTTAGTTACTAGTTACAAAACATACCTTAACCAACTAAGCACCATTTTGTAATTCAGCTATATGAAAATAGCCGATCTACAAGCTCACAACGCCTCGCTCTGCAATGGGACGTTCGTGCATAATGAGTACTTTTACTTTTGGTAATTTAAGTACAATTTGATGCCATTACCTTTGTTCCTTTACTCAAGTAAAATGTACAGATCCAGATATCTTACTTGTAACAGAGTATTTCCATATGTAAATTAAGTAATGCAGATTCTTAACTCTTGAGTGCTTTTCATTTTACGCTCTCAAGAGTTAAAGATCTACAAGGGTCCATTTGGTTACCAACTCCATCATTTAGCTGGGGACCGCCTGGAACCCCCTCAGGGACCACTGGTGGTCCCCGGACCACTGGTTGAAAACCACATAGCTAAAGCTGTTTGACATATGTTGTCCAGCTACAGTAACTTCTGCTTCCTTGAAATGATTTAGGAAAGGAAATGTGGCAGAGCTACAAGGACATGATTCTGCATAATGTGTACTTTTACTTTTGGTAATTTACTGTAAGTACAATTTGATGCCAATACCTTATCTGTTCCTTTACTCAAGTAAAATGTGAATACAGATCTTTTACTTGCACCCGAGTATTTCCATATTGTGGTATTGGTACTTTTACTCAGTGGTGTAAAGTAACTAAATACATTTACTTAAGCACTGTACTTAAGTAAACCTTTTAGTTATTTGTACTTTATTTACAATACTTTTACCTCTACTCCACTACATCTCGGATCCAAATATTGTACTTTTACTCCACTACATTTATTTCAAAATTTTAGTAACTAGTTACTTTGTAGATTTTGATTATTATTACAAAACATACATTGACCACTTCAGCCGTATATACATGTTGGCCATTTGAAAGTAGCCAATCTACAAGCTCACAGTGTAGATCTGCTATTTTCAAAAGATTTGTATACATTTGATAACTTGAAATGGGACATTCTGCACAACGAGTGCTTTCGCTTTAGGTATATTAAGTACATTTTGATACCAATACATATTTTTGTACTTTTACTCAAGTAAATGTTGAATACTGGACTTCTACTTGTCACATAGAGTACATCTACATTGCAGTATTGATCATTTTAATTAAGTAAAGAATGTACGGTAAGTACCTTTTACACCACTACTTTTACTTAAATAAAAAATGTCAGTACTTCTTCCCCCGGTGCTTGATCCTGGCTCAGCATGGGAGCCGCTCACTTATGCAAGACCCAGTCTGGATCTGACAGTTCAGCTGGATTTGGGGGGAGGAGGGGGGAGTCTGCAGAGCCACAGAGCCAGCTAATTCCTTGGGAGAGCTTTGTTAGCCCAGACCATTTGGAGAGCTCTCGAGGGAGAGAGGCATAGCTCTGGTCTCTCATCATGCAGATGACAAGAGCTGCTGCCTGCGTGCTTTGCATGCAGGACTCGTCCTGTCCACGATAAGCTCCCTGCGCAGGGCCCTATCCCTGGTTCATTTACTCCTCGTTCTGATAACAACACGTGTCTCCTTTCTGCTATAGTCAATTATGTCTTCATTAGGATGCTAACTAGCTAAAAAAAAAAACACAAACCACCATTGTGCGGTGCCGAGAGATTAAGTCTGTGTGACATTTATTACCGAGACGCACTATAGTCTGTAGGTGAAAGTGGTAAAGGGCATAACGCGCTGTTCATTGTCGCTCTGTCTGCCGAGAATGTTATTCTGTTGTTCTGATGATGGTTATCAATTTATCAGCTAATGAACTGCGTTAGTCCATAAACGTATCCGTCTGTTTCCCAGCAACGAGGCACGGCTGAGTGGCATATTATTGGCCTTCTCGCTTTCGTGTGCTGCCAATCAAATTGACACTGCCATATATTCATTAGCAGGTAAAACACAATGTGGCGGCTGTTCCCCATGACAAATCTGATCCATTCCATCAACATGCCCATCAATTAATCTGTTCTGGTTTGTCTAATAAAACCTAATGGCCTTATGGACACCCCTGTGTGGCTCACCTGGTGAGGTGCATATCACCAGTAAGATGCCCTAAGGGCGAGAAGCGACCTTGCCCTAAAGGGCACATGGGCGAGTGCAGACTGCATGGGCGAGCACAGGCGCTTTGGCATGGGATCAACTTTGACCAAAAAAAATCGCACAGACCTTGTTGGTTGTTTAAGTCAGACAAAATGTGGCCAAAATGTTGCCAAAATGTTGCCATATTTTCCCATGGAGATGACTGGTGTCTGACATAGATGTTTGATGTCATAGACCACATGAGATTGACACAATATGTCCATATAATGTAGGGGCATTCCCAAATATGGGCTTAATATCGATGACATCAGGGATCTCCATATATGGGCATAAAAGGGACAAGGACGGAATTCATTTGCAATGGTGACTCGAGTTGGGGTATTTGATAGGGAGCCATAGTTAGTTACCCACTGGTACTCCATATATGGAGCTACCCGACACATCTTACTAACTTACTATCTAGGTCTGACCAAATAAATTCCATATTTGGACCTAGGACGATCTACAGCTCCATATATGGAGCCGGCGAGGACATCAGTCCGAAGGTCTCGGATGTCACACAGCGGTCCCGGGTTCGAATGCGACCCGAGGCCTTTTGCTGCATGACCTTCCCCAGTTCTCTCTCGCTTGCCATTTCCTGCCTATTTAAACTATCTCTATAGAATAAAGGCTTTTCACGCCCCCAAAACAACTTTAAAAATCAATAAATGTGTTGATTCCTCCATTTGCAACTACATTTGTACACTCTCAGGATTAAATGAACTAGACAAACTCAAAAAGCCGCGGTAGAACACAGGAAATGAATACACTGCCAAACGGTACATGGGAATTTCACAAGGAAGCGAGCACCCACGAGAAAACCTTTTGGTTTCATCTTCACATCACCATCATTGTGTTTCCTTCCTTTACAGTCATCTCTCCTGTTCTCTCAAACTTTGAGGTAAAATTCCCTCATGTTGTCGAAGCCAAGTTTGTTTTCCAGGTTCCCCGAGCGGCGAGCTGTGTCCTCAATCAGTCATCCTCTCTTTTGTCTGAGTGGACCGTATCGCCCAGGAGGATCAGGTTGCCCTCTATACGGGCATGATTATCCACGCTGTTTTAAGCCTCAAAGACCTGGAACGCTCCCGAGACGCGTTAGATTTTAACCACTTCAACCGTTATTTTTATGCCTTAACTATTGAAAAATAGCAGATATACATATCTGCTATTTTTTTAAAATCGTGAAAATATGTTTAATAAGTCTTTTAATATCTTTGACCCGATCTTTGACCCGACTTCTAAACCTTCTCTCTAAATCAGTGGTTCTCAAACCTTTTCTTGTTAGGACCCCCAAAATGACATGTATTTGGCCACGGACACCCATCTAAAAAATATGTTGTTCCAGGGACCCCCCCCCCCCCCCTCCCCCAGAAGCAAATATTTGAGTTAAAAATGATCGCTTTTAAAAAGATAGATTCAAAGACTTCCAAAGAAAATCATGATTTTTCAAAAATAGCAGATCTACAAGTTCGCAGCGCGGCACTCGGCACTCGGTTTTTTCAATAGTTAAAGCATTCAATATAATTATAACCCTAAACGGGTTAAACATCGTTTCTCTTTCTAGCCCCGCCAGCGGTGTGGCTCTAAGGACGGCCGCGTCAGTCGGCTCGTCGGTCCATCCGTCTACCTGTCCACATGTTTCACCGTTGAGTATCTGACTGACCCTGTTTTTCTTGTTCTTTCCTTTTCCTTCTATTTTAATTCTTCTTCCCTATTGTGAAAACCACAAACAGGATGGGAGTTTGAACGAAAAAAAATATTTCAACCACTGTTAACACCTTTAAACATGTGATGTGAGTTGAAGTTGACAACTACTGGCTGGAATGCCATAGAATCTGTTGTGTACGTCATCAGTGTTACCAGATGGGAAATGTTGAATTATCGTACCGGAGGCTCAGAATTATCGTATTTGACATGAAACTATCGTACACAGCCAAAAAAGAGAAATCACTTGCGTAAAAACGTAATTTCACCAAAAAATGCGTCTTTAGTGTAAGAAACGACCTTGTTTGAGACTCCGGCGTGACAAAAACGTATCAAATATGCTGCGTGGAGGCAGGCAACTTCCTGGAGCTTACACAAATAAAAGCCTGAAACTGGTCTGGAAAGATGCAACCTGTGTTTTTAATGCTTCCAAGTACAGATCTAGGGTCAGATTGACTGATTTCCTGGCTTATTTTGAGAAGCCAAACCAGATCCCAGATCAGCAGCCAGGGAAAATAGTGAATTCACACTCTTTTTGGTGATATGCCGAAATTATCGTACATTTGGGCATTTTTGGAATTATTGATCGTACATCGTACAGAGGGTCAAATTATCGTACAAATACGATAATTATCGTACGCCTGGCAACACTGTACGTCATGCTCATGAGGATGGATCCTACTTTCTTTTTTGTCTAGAATATTTATCCCACGCGAGGCGTTGTGAGCATGTAGATCGTCTATTTTCACAATGGAACAGATCGAGTCAAACTAAATGTAATGCCAACTCCTACAATTCCAAGTGCTTGTGCAGGGTGCGGGGTCCCAAGAGGGTGGGGGGGTCCCCAGTTAACATGTGATTATTTTGGTGGTCGTGGCCTGAAAAGGTTGAGAACCACTGTTCTAGGGGCCAGTATAAGAACTTTACACCTGAAGAAGGCCAATGTAGGTTGAAACGTTGTGTTTTATTCCTCTGACTTCAATACATTGATTTGGGCAGCATCTAGAGTTCTAGACAGTGCACAGACCTTCTCTTCTTTTCTACCAGTATAAAAATATTTTCTGTGGCGTCGGTACAGTAGGTCTCGCTCAAATGAACAAAGTTCTCTGAGGACCAAACTGTACGTTTTATCCTCGCTGTTGGCTCCGTTCTGAACAGTGATTTTACCTCAGTACCTGCCGCTTGTTTACACCTATCTCCGGTGTGCTTTGACAAAATCTGTCTCAGAGACTTTGCCACTTCTGGCAACACCTTGGACAGAGAGTGTGCGTGCTATCTGTCTCCAGGAATTAATTGCCATGGGGTTGTATCTGCGGCTCAGAGATGGACTATAGAGGATGTTGCCTTCTAACAACCTCAGCCAACTTTCTTTTTTCCTCTCCAAACTGTCCATGGTACGTTGCTGGCAGAAATATAACTTCTGAGCGCATGGGGTGTCTGACAATCACACACGCCACGGACGGTGTTCGCTTTGGTGGGGTGGGTGGGCTTTTAAAAGGATCCCTGGCTAATATGACAAATATGCCTTAAAACATAATTGTCCTCTATAACTACAATGTAAAATAAAATAAAAACTTAAATATTTTATTTCTTCAAGAAATAGCTAATCTTTCACTCAATAGGGGAAATGCCTGTCGCAAGTTGATGATGTCATAAATGTCATGTGTGATCTATCCCTATGGAATTTATGGCATGTGCAAAAAACACATTTGAAATATTGATTTGATGCTCATATTAACCATAGGAAGTATTATGTTTGTTTTTATTTTGCACATGCACGCCATGGATTCCATAGGGATAGATTACACTTGACATTTATGACATCATCAACTTGCGACAGGCATTTCCCCTATTGAAAGATTAGCTATTTCTAGAAGAAATAAAATAATGAAGGTGTTTTTAATTTTAGATTGTAGTTATAGAGGACACTTATAATGTTTTAAGGCATATTTGTCGTATTAGCCAGGGATCCCTTTAACTCATACCCTGCCAAAAAAGACGTTTCTATGATAAAAACGTCTTTAAAACGTCTTTTTCACTATGGACCTCCCTGCCAGACGTCTTCTGAACGTCTTTTTTAAAAAATTTATAAAAAAAAAAAAAAAAATTTTCTTTTGAAAAAAAGATTTTTGGACCTCCAACAGTGTACTAGGCATGATCGCGATCGCGAAATTGCATGTTTAACCCCCATACCAACCCCATCTTTCAAACATGGCAGCCATGTTTGTTTACATTTGAAGAAAACATAAGGGCTCCTTTCTCCTGAATGCCTGAACGGATTTCCAAGCGGATTTTTTTGTTTGAAAGCTGTGAAAAGCATGCACATGCATAGTGCATGATCTGTGCACGAATGTGTGCACCAGCGTGCACACTATTTTTTTAACCCTTTGTTGGCGAACCGGCAATATAAGAGGTCATCCCATTTTAAAGATGGCACCGACTGAGTTAAGGACCTTTAAATACCTCTAAAACAAAAATAAAAACATTGGCCATAATTGTCAAATATTAAAGGCAGAAATTGTGAAAATACCGATCTACATGCTCACAACGCCTCTCAACGCAAGGTGTTGTGAGCTGCTATTTTCACAATAGAACCGTGTTATACAAAATGTAATACCTCAACTCTTAGTGCTCATAGGGTGGGGGGGGGGGGGTCCCCAGTTCAAATATGATTATTTTGGGGGTCGTGGGCTGAAAAGGTTGAGAAGCACTGTTATAGACCTGCAGGCTTGTACCCGGAAAGTGTTAAACTTCATTTGGAGTATATACTGTATATATATATATATGCTGCATGCAGGCTTTAGGCCTCTTGTTTGACAGTGGTAATGTTCATCTTTATCAGCAGGCAAAATTAATGTTTTTTCAGTCATTCGTCTATTTTAATCAACTATAAAGTCTTCCTTTTTAAAGATTTGTTTTGGGGCTTTTATGCCTTTAGGACAGTAGACTGACAAGTAATGGAGAGAGAGATGGGGAGTCACACGCAGCAAAGGTCATCAGGATCGGGACTCGAACCCGCGACGCGCTGTCAAGCACCATCAGAGCCTACAGTATGTGGTATGCGCCTGGACCAGTAGGCTAGCGAGCGAGCCAGAAATTAACGTATTTGTGAGTTTTCACGATTTTATATTGAGTCTGTGCACGTCCCTACAAGTCTATGTGTGGTTCTCCAAAGAAAGGGGAAGAGGAACATATTACTTGTGCACTGGGTTAAATATGGCTGTCATTAATCAAACTTGCGCGTGGTCAGTGAAATATGGCTGACACGCACATCGGGACACCACATCCACAAGGACAGTTTTAGTTCCCAATCTCCATGCTGATGGTGGGAGATTTCATTAAGAGCCTGAGCGGAACTCAGATAAAAAATTGTGCTGAGTAGGAGGTGTCGGCGGGCTGATTGCGCCACTTCATAACCTCATACTGGAGGCCTTCCTTAGTCCTGTTTTTCTTTCATCGTCGTCTTCTTGAAGTTTTCAGTGTGGCCTGTGGCACTTTTCACTTCATTGTTCTCACTTCCTCTCTCTGCCGGGGCCCCTGGTGCATTAAACCGTTTACGCCTAGGATTATTTAGTGCTTTAACTATTGAAAAATAGCAGATATACAAGCTCGCAGCGCGGCACCGAGTGCCGCGCTGCAAGCTTGTATATCTGCTATTTTCGAAAAATGGTGATTCTTTTTGCAAGCCTTTGAATAGATTTTTCTTTTTAAGCCAACATTTGTAACTCAAATATTTGCTTCTGGGTGGTCCCTGGAACAACATATTTTGAGATGGGGGAGTCTGCGGCCAAATACAGGTAATTCTGAGGGTCCACTGACATGAAAATGTTTGAGAACCACTGATTTAGAAGAAGGATTTAGAAGACATTCATAGAATCGGGTCAAAAATAATCAAAGTTCACGATTTTTCTAAAATAGCAGATCTACAAGCTCGCAGCGCGGCACTCGGTGCCGCGCTGTGAGCTTGTGTATCTGCTATTTTATAATAGTTAAAGCATACAATAATGGTTAAAATGGCTCAAATCTGTGTTCAAGCGTAAATGGCTTAAACCTCCCTCCCCTGTCTCTCCCTCCACTCCCCCCTCTTCCCCTCTCGTCACAGGCCATTGGCAGGGCCCGTCCTGTCCTGGTCAGCGGGGTTAAGCATTTGGCCAGAGTTTGGAGGAGAGATCCAGACGCCCAGAACAAAGTGTCCTCCGTAATGAGACGCAAACAGAGCAGGAAAACAACATGTTTAAGGTTCAGCTTGGCTTTCCTTTGGACACAAACGAAACGACTACTTACGCAATGACTGGAGTCAGGGTCCATCAATCACATTTACCCATAGGACTTTCACAGAGGTGGATATGGTATGGAATGGATGGCAGGTTACATAATCCCGCTGTTGCATGATGACATTATGAGGAAAAACAACAGTCTAGTAAACCAGTGGTTCTCAAACCTTTTCAGACTGTGACCCCCAAAATAATCTTAGGGTATATATTATATTTTAACTGGAGACCCGCACCCTGATGAGCACTAAGAGTTGAGGCATTACATTTTGTATAACATAGTTCAATTGTGAAAATAGCCGATCTACAAGCTCACAACGCGCGTTGTGAGCATGTAGATCTGCTATTTTCACAATTTCTCCTCTAATATTTGACAATTTGGCCAATGTTTCATTTGTCATTTTAGAGGCATTAAAACGTCCGAATATTGTCACTTTAGAAATGTGCATATACCCTCTATACACTTAAACGTTATGTTGGTTTCTTTGCTGTTGAGTGAGAAAACACTGTTTCACATTAATTTAATCATCTGGGGACCCCCAAAATAATTTGGGGACCCCCCTGGGGGTCCCGACCCACAGGTTGAGAACCACTGTAGTAAACAACTGAAGACTGTCAGCAGGGAGGGGTTCCATCAACAACATACTGGAAAGTTCCAATCCTGACCACATGTTGTTTGAGGCGAGGTGATAGGGTTAGGCAGCGGCTGTAAACACCTCAGAGAGCTGAGAAAATTCAACATTTCCCCACAGTTAGCGACACCCACAGCCACAACACCAGAGGGAGCGCACACAACCATCTGATAACACAAACCCATAAGATAGATATGGGTAAATTCTCCTTCTACAACACTGCCACCCAAGTATGGAATTCCTTGACTACTTCCCTTAAAACATGTTCTGTAGCTCACTGGCCTCCTTCAAAAATTAACCTTTCAGGAGGCCAGAGGCTGAGGTAGGTATCACTTCTCCCTTAGACAGGCGAGAACTGAGCACCCCCCAACCCCTCTTATTCCATACTCTGTACAGTGTTTTATAATTGTGATGATAGGTGAACTTTTTTTTTTTTATGCTATTTTTTATGTCATGAATTTAATACCAAGGAACTCCGACGTAAACAAGACCGTAAAAAGGACTTATTTGGGGTGTTCCTTCTAGGCAGGACTGTACTTCTACTGTACTACCTTTTTTGTATTGACTATACTTGTACTGTAAGTAGATCGTCACTGTCGGGCAGAAACCTCGGATCTCCAAGTTTCAAATTTGTACATTTTTTCGCAAAGCAAAGCCCTGCTTCATCATACAAGGCTATCGCACAAAAGTAGTGAAAACAGCAGATCTACTAGTTTAAATAATTTTTAAAATGGTTTTGGACATACAAGCCAAGGTTTCCACCCGACAATGACGAAATATAACTCATGTAATTGGCCCGCTGGCTTGTCACTTGTCATGATCTGAAATGGCAAATCTTTGAGTAGCAGCAGCGCTATAGAGAGAGATCCCTCTCTATAGAGAGCAATGAGGGCCTCTCCAACTCTTTTTCCCGGGGTGAATCAGGGGCCCAGCACGTCCCTGAGAACAGCTCCTCCCGAGACCAGTAAGTCCTGCCAAGCGTGGCGCGCTTGACCATCCACGGGGACTTCACTTCCTCCCCCGCAGGAACACGCTGGTGTTGGAGCTTAACCCATTCAGAACGGGTACACAGTATTGTGTATCATTATTTTAGGCTTTAACTATTGAAAAATAGCAGATATACAAGCTCACAGCGCGGCACCGAGTGCCGCGCTGCGAGCTTGTAGATCTGCTATTTTTAAAAATTGTGAAAATTAGAATTTTGACCCGATTCTATAGGTGTCTTTTGAATCCTTCTAAGGTTTTTCGTAAAACCTATGTTTCTATGTCAGCAATCTGGCCAGCCATCGTCAAAGAAAAGGTCCTTTTCACTTAAATGGAGCTCAGTTAGTCTGTTGTTGCTTGAGAGACTACTATGTCAGTGGTTCTCAAACCTTTTCATGTGAAGGACCCCCAAAATGATATGTATTTGGCCACGGACACCCAATCTCAAAATATTTAGTTCCAGGGACCACCCCCAGAAGCAAAATTTGAGTTACAAACGTTCGCTTTGAAAATACATATATTCAAAGATTTGCACACATTTTTACGACTTTTTCAAAAATAGCAGATCTACAAGCTCGCAGCGCGGCACTCGGTGCCGCGCTGTGAGCTTGTATATCTGCTATTTTTCACTGGTTAAAGCACTCAATAATTCTAGAACTCACAGAGAGAGAGAAACCATCCCAGCGATGGACTGAATCTTTGTGCTGCTGAGGCCAATGCCTGCATGGTCACAAAGTTGCTACAGAGAGACAGAAATCGTTTTTTTTCTTTTTCACTTATTCTATCAGAGTCCTGAACAATGACCAAACTGCCAGGTCAAATGTTTTCAAACTGTAAATACTCAACCACAAAGAGATCGAGCACACACTGCATTTGTATTTCTTTTCTCTCCCCCCTTTTTCAATTCTCTGGCACATTTCTGGACTTTCTCAGAATTACAATTCAGCACATTAAATGTTTTCACAATAAACTTTATCCAGCCTTCGTCTGCTTGTGCTGTATATCCAAATGCAGAAAATTCTAAAGCGACTCTGACTCTGACATTATTATAGCAAGTTCAATCTATTTATTTGTTATGTATTTTTTTATTGTGTCTGGTGGAGCATGTCACACCAACATACAGTATCACGCACATACTGTATATGGCAGGTGTCTTCAACAGGGGGTCCGGGACCCGTAGGGGGTCCTCAGAGTTACTATAGGGGGTCCTCCAAATCTTTGTGTGATAGAAGCTTTTTTTCTTCTTCTCTACAGTACATTACCATTTGAGCCCTAGTGTCCATATTCTGAGAACTTTAGCCAAAAATAGAAGATCTAGAAGCTCACGCCTCGTGCTTGTGAGCTTGTAGATCGGCTATTTTCAGCAAAGAGTTTTGGTGCAGAGGGGGAAAAAGAGCAGACTAAGTACAGAGTGAAAGGTCAAGTTTATTAAGTATTGACGTTTCAAGTGGTTAAATATCTGGAAACACAAATGTAGATGAATCCAAAATACGCAGATGATTGTGTTGTCAAACGATGAAACTAAATTATATGGTATCTATGGGTTGTGGGGGTCCCTGCTTCATCTCTCTCTCGACTAAGGGGTCCTTGGCCTGAAAACGTTGAAGACCCCTGATATATGGTGATAAATACATCTTGATTCTTTCTCTAGATGTGACTCCACTTTGTTAAAAGACCTCTACTCTCACTTTTCTTTTTTTAATTAGACATCACACGTCTGTCACCAAAACAGGCTGTGATGACGAGCTGCCATCACGTCCTCCCTCCTCGCTCAGCAGTGGTGGAAAAAGTACTCAAATGTTTTACTTAAATAAAAGTATCAATAATGCAATATAGAAATACTCCGTGAAAAGTAGATGTACGGAATTCAAAATGTACTTGAGTAAAAGTATAAAAGTGTTGGCATCAATAAGCACTTAAAGTACCAAAAGTAAAAGTACAAAATGTTTGAAAATAGCAGATCTACAAGCTCACAACGCGTAGATCGGCTATTTTCAAATAGCCACGGTATAAAATAGGGGTAACTGCTTTATGTATGTTTTATAATATTATAATTTATAGCTGCAAAGTAACTAGTAACTTAAAGGTTTTCAAATAATTGTAGTGGATTTATGTATGTTTTATAATATTATAATTTATAGCTGCAAAGTAACTAGTAACTTAAAGGTTTTCAAATAATTGTAGTGGATTAAAAGTACAATATTTGGATCCGAGATGTAGTGGAGTAGAAGTAAAAGTATTGTAAATCGGAAACACTCAAGTAAAGTACAAATATCTTAAAATTGCACATAAGTACAGTACTTAAGTAAATGTACTTAGGTACTTAACACCACTGTCACTCAGCTGTTTTGTGTTCCACACACCTCAACAGTGCTGCTTACAGTCTGGCTTGGCACATTTTCCAGACAGATTATGCCGCTAATGTCAAGCCGCAGTGAAATGAGTGAGTCACAGGTAAAATATCTCGCCTCCAACCACAGCTTTCATGTCTGCCTCGTCCTTTCTTTAACCAATTTAGGCCTACAATTATTGAATGCTTTAACTAATGAAAAATAGCAGATATACAAGCTCACAGCGCGGCACCGAGTGCCGCGCTGCGAGCTTGTAGATCTGCTATTTTTGAAAAATCATGATTTTCTTTGCAAGTCTTTGAATATATCTACCTAAAAGCGAACCTTTTTAACTCAAATATTTACTTCTGGGTGGTCCCTGGGACAACATATTTTGAGATGGGGGTCCGTGGCCAAATACCTGTAATTTTGGGGGTCCTTGACATGAAAAGGTTTGAGGACAGCATGATTTAGAGGAAGGATTTAGAAGTCGGGTCAAAGATCGGGTCAAAGATATTCAAAGAATTGCACTCGTTTTCACGATTTTTCAGCAGATCTACAAGCTCGCAGCGCGGCACTCGGTGCCGCGCTGTGAGCTTGTATATCTGCTATTTTTCAATAGTTAAAACATAAAATAATGGTTAAAGTGGTTAAAATCTGATGCGACTCGGGCGCGTTCCAGGTATTTGAGAGTTAAGCCCCGCTGCTTTGATACCTGTCCTGTCGACAACCCGAACAAAGGCTGACATCTGATACACCTCGATGCTGTGTTGGAATGACAGCTGAGCAACAGACAACCTCATGGTACATGATATGTGATGGATAAGCATAGACAGGAAGAAATCTATATTAAAGTGTTTGTTTTATCGCCAATTACATCTATACAATTATCTTTTAGCGTTTTCAAATCTGGTTTGAATGTTGACAAATAATAGCGAAGTCAAATCCCCTTAAGCCATTTAGGTAAATCTGTGTCACTTTAGATTTGAACCACTTTAACCATTATTTTATGCTTTAACTATAAAAATTAAAAATAAAAATAGCAGATATACAAGCTCACAGCACAGCACTGAGTGCCGCACTGCAAGCTTGTAGATCTGCTATTTTCGACATTTGTCCAAGTCTTTGAATATTTTTTACACAAGTCTAAAAATGTCTTCTAAATCCTTCTTCTAAATCAGTGGTTCTCAACCTTTTTCATGTCAAGGACCCCTAAAATTACATGTATTTGGCCATGGACCCCCATCTCAAAATATGTTGTACCAGGGACCACCCAGAAGCAAATATTAGAGTTACAAATGTTCGCTTTTAAAAAGATACATTTAATTACGATTTTTCAAAAATAGCAGATCTACAAGCTCGCAGCTCAGCACTTGGTGCCGCACTTTGAGCTTGTAGATCGGCTATTTATCAATAGTTAAAGCATTAAATAATTCTAGGCTTAAATAGGTTAAAGGAATAACCTCTCAATGCAGAAACTATACGCACTTCCAAAACACCCCAACAACCCTCACCATCACTAGAATGTCATTGCAAATGTGGTCGGTGCATGCATTGCCAACATAACATACAGCTCAGTGCATTTCCTGCTTCTATCCTGTGACAGGAACCAGTACGTTTTGTGGCATGATTTCCTGTTTAAGTACTATACTGTATATCAGCTACACAAGACTAGAAACATCATCCTGCTTTAGAATTGTACAGTAAAGAAAGACAATGCATGATATTTTTACTATCCGTCATACAGCAAAGCACATGTATATGTGAAACAAACCCAGCTACTGCCAAATCCTTGAATAGACTATGTGCTTGTGCTGTGTGTTATATATTTTTCGAAAAGGTCTTTTTAACTATTTTATGTCAGGCCCCTTTCACTTCTTGTTTTGTGGGATTGTCAAGAATCGAGAAGGTTTATTTGTCATTACTCAGTACTCATACAAGGTACAAGAAGCAACATTTGTGCGATCCTCAAAGTACTTTGCTATAAAATACAATGACAGTTATAAAAATACTAAGATACAAATTTAAATAAGGAACAGCCTTCAGCAGAAGCAAGGCCAATTTACTCAACTATAGCATGTCCTGTCCCTTATGTATTCGATTTTTGATAACATTTATCCTTTTGGTTTAGAAATTCACAAACACAAGCATCAAAAATCTTTTTTCTTTCCCTCCTAAATATATGTATTTGATATCCATTTGTGGTTGAATCGGACCACATGGAGAATTTCTATATTACGTAGAGTTAGTCTATGTCTTATGTAACATTACCTTGAAATGGTATTACGTTTGAGCATTATGTCACTTTATGATTGCGAGACGCCTTGAGAATGGCGCTTGTGACCGAAACGTCGACCTTTCTTTAAAAATAAATCATTGCAGTGTGTTCCGAGTCGCCTTTTTTTTTTCTTTGACAATGACGCACATCCCCATTTTAAGCTGTCTTCAGCCGGTGTCTAGAGTCTAAATTTATGGCTCTCCTGACGCGGTGGCAGAAGTGAAACTCTGAGCATAATCAGGAAAGGCATGTGGAGGCACCGGCACAAACAGAGAGAAGTGGGGGAAAGGCTCTATACTGTCATGTGTTGTGACACTTGGATCAGGCCTTTTTTTAGGCTCGGTGGCGGCAGAGTCACAGCCACTGCCATTCTTCTTCAGCATTGTTAACCAGTTTAGACCGGGCGGGAACGCATTCTTTTATGCTTTAACTAATAAAAAACAGCAGATATACAAGCTCACTGCGTGGCACTGGGTGCCACGCTGCAAGCTTGTAGATCTGCTAAGTCTTTGAATATTTTTGACCCGATTCTATAAGTGTCTTCTAAATCCTTCTAGGGGTTTTTTTTTTTTTTTGAAAAAACTATGTTTCTATGTCAGTGGTGCTCAAACCTTTTCCATGTGAAGGACCCCTAGAATTATATTTATTTGACCGCCGACCACCATCTCAAAATATTTTGTTCTAGGGACCCCCCAGAAGCAATTTTGCTTTAAAATATATATATTTAAACATTTGCAAAAAAAATCAAATTTTCAAAAATGGCAGATCTACAAGCACTCAGTGCCGCACTGTGAGCTTGTATATCTGCCATTTTTTAATAGCTAAAGCATAAAATTAAAGTAATAACCACGTTCCCAACCATAATGGTTTAAGGAGCATTTCAAGAAAAATGAAATGCTTATTATCAAAACTGACAACCCCGGGATGAACCAAATATAGTAGCAACGAAGGATAATCAGCGAAGCCCGATGAGTACAGTACGTTAAATCTGACAAAGCAAAACATATGACGCCAAATTTAATCAAACAAAAAAGGACATTTTATTGATACATGACATGAACTTCTCTGTACAATATCAATGCTCATTAAAAAATAACAAACTAAGTCTTCTCATGTGCAGCTATACAAAACTGTACAATATTAAACAAGAATATTAACAATAACTGTACATTTCACACTGTTTGGTCTGGAATGCAAATGTCATTCGGTCGGAATGCATTTATACAATTGTGATATTTGCTCTGTGGTAATTAACCATAACTTGAACAAAACGATCTTTGTAAAGAATACAGTGTATCATCACTGTCGGGCAGAAACCTTGTATCTCCAGGTTTCAAATTTGTATGTTTTTTTCGTACAAATTAAAGCCCTGCTTCGTGTATATAAGACAAAACTAGTGAAAATAGCAGCGAGGCGTTGTGTGCTTGCAGATCAGCTATTATCACTAGTTCAAGTCATTGTTTAAAATGATAAATACAAAGCAAACGGTTTTGGACATATAAGGTTTCCACCCGACAACAACGATATATGAACAGAACATGGTATTGAGTAGTAGGGCTCAGTCATAACTGGTGGTATGGAATGGTAACCGGAAGAGTCGCCGGAAAGAAACTCGCCGAGATTTGTATTCTTGTATTTGTTTTACTGAGAATAAGGTTAGAAATAACTTTAGGATTACGCATATCTTTCTGAGGTTAAGATTAGGAATAGGGTTAGGTTTTGGCACCGTTTTACAGAGGTTACGGTTAGGTTTAACCGTTTAGGCATAGTTTACAGAGGTATAAAGGACCACCTCACCTCTGGGACAACCAGATCTTATTTTATTGTTGTTTGGGATCAACACAACACAGTATTTCAGCATGCTACAACTGGTCATATGATGCATTTTGCATCATATGATGCAATATCATGCTACTAAGCATCATATGGCCAGTTATCTAAAAACACAGATCATTGAACACAAAAAATAACTCAGGATTGTGTTGATCGTGTCCCAAACAACAATACAATAAGATCTGGTTTCCCAGAAGTGAGGTGGTCCTTTAAGGATCTCAATGGAAAATAACCTCGCCTCGCCTTACCTGAGTTTCCTTTTAGTTGGCATTGTACCAGTGAACTGTACTGTCATGAAACTGTACCTTTTCCTATCCAAAACTTCTAATAATACCCCAATCAATCAATCAATCAATCAATCAATCAATCAAAAGACATAAACCATCAGCCCAGGCACGTTTCTTTCCGGCGACTCTTCTGTTATTCTATGGTATTGGGGGCGAATTTCAAATGAACAGAATAGGGATGGGACGATACGCGATATTATCGTTTATCGCGATAAAAAACCCTCACGATAATCGTATCGTGGAGATTTAATTTATCGTGACATCGTCCTCCGTCGTGCACTGGGATCAATTCTCCTTTTATTTGCCGAGCTGCATATCCGGTACCACTTAAACCCTCTGTAATTGGTAAAAGGTACTTATAATATACGTTCTTTTTTTCACTCTCTATCAAACGCCTTTGCCAAAAAATAGCCGATCTACAAGCTCACAACGCGCCACAACGCGCCACAACGCGCCACAACGTGACGCGTTGTGAGCTTGTAGATCAGCTATTTTTTGGGGGAAATGTTCCGCCCCAGGATAATGGATTTTGATTATCGCGATAATATCGTAAATCACGATTTCTTTCGTCACAAGAATCGTGATATGAAAGTGTCATATCGTCCCATCCCTCGAACAGAAACAAGCCCTCAAAACCTCTAGATGGTTCTTGTATGACGCGGTGTGACAGATGGAGGGCTGTGTGGTCTGGGTTCCTCAATATGTCACACATCTGGTGTCGGACGCTGCGGGCCGCGGCGGTGTTGTTTCTGAGAGTCTGCAGTGTGTCGAGCAGCGGAGGAGAGGAGGGGAGGGTGTTCTGCTGTTCTTCCAGAGAACAGAATGCCCTTTTAACCCATTTAGGGCCTAGAATTATTGAATGCTTTAACTATTGAAAAATAGCAGATATACAAGCTCACAGCGCGGCACCGAGTGCCGCGCTGCGAGCTTGTAGATCTGCTATTTTTGAGAAATCGTGAAAATGTGTGCACATTTTTCAATGTATGTTTTTCAAAGCAAACTTTTGTGACTCAAATCTCTGCTTCTGGTGGGGGGGGGGGGGGGTCCCTGGAAGAACATATTTTGAGATGGGGGTCTGCGGCCAAATGAATGTAATTTTGGGGGTCCTTGACGTGAAAAAGTTTGAAAACCACTGATTCAGAGGAACGATTTAGAAGTCGGGTCAAAGATCAGGGTAAAAGCTATTCAAAGACTTGCACACATTTTCACGATTTTTTCAAAAATAGCAGATCTACAAGCTCGCAGCGCGGCACTCGGTGCCGCGCTGTGAGCTTGTATATCTGCTATTTTTCAATTGTTAAAGCATTAAAATAACGGTTAAAGTGGTTCAAATCTAACGCGACTCGCGGGCGCGTTCCCGGTCTTTGACGGTTAATTCCTGATGTTAACCTTTTCCCCGGTAGCGGAGTGGAGCGGACAGGGGGGGGAGGGAGCGGAGCGTTGGCCGTGGTTCAGATGTGAAGCGTTCAGCCCTGTCGCCTCTGGCCTGCTCTCTTCTCTCCTCTCCTCTCCTGCTGTTCTTCACTCTGTCTCTATCCTCACATCTCTGTTCGGTGTTCAGGGAGACAAAATATACACACAATGCATAGTCAGAGTCATGCTATGTGGAAGAACAACACACCGCACTTCTTTCATGAACAGATATTATTTTCAGGTTTATCCTGTCATGAACGTTATACCCGTCAAAGTGAGCTCAGGTTCATCTGGAGGATCTGCCAAACCACGACCAGAATAGTATGCTGAGAAGTGTTCTTCGTATAGAGCTTTTTCAGCTTGGAATATATGCTCCCTATAAATCTAAGACATACCAGAAGCAGATATTCTTTTAAAAGGTTACTCGAACATAAATCGAGTCCTTCATAGATGTAATTGTTTTTCTATTTGGTACCTTATTCTTATTTATGTAGTCTGTGAAAACACTGTATTTGTGATTATTGGTTATTGTCGTCTCCGTTTTTTTATATGCAGAGCGATTTCACAGCACAGATCACTGGTACAAGGTCAACTAAAAGGAGATCCTAGTAAGCTTCATGGCTTGTTTACACAGGAACACTGGTTCCTTCGTCATACAAAAGTGTTGCACAAAGGTAGTGAAAATAGCCGATCTACAAGCACACAACGCCTCGCGGCGCGAGGCGTTGCGCGCTTGTAGATCGGCTATTTTCACTATTTTGAATCGTTTTTAAAATCGTTTGAAAAAAGCAAGGTTTCCACCAGACAACGACGATATATGCACTAGATATATCTAAAAAAAATCACACCTTCCAACACAAACACACACACAACACCACAGCAACAGAACTGGAGAGCTGGAGGCGGATTGATGGTGGGTGCGTGCGTCCACGCATGCGCGCGCGCGTGTGTGTGTGTGTGTGTGTGTGTGTGTGTGTGCGTGCGTGCGTGCGTGCGTGTACTGTACGCGATGCGCTGAAACACTACTGCCTCTGTGCTGATAGCAGGAGACATGGTGCTCCATGCCGCAGTAGAGGACCACTATCACTGAGGGCTTTGCAGATAACCCACCTGAGTCCCCCCAGACATGGCATTTACACAGGAGGAGACGCTGCTCGCAGATAAGGGGACCATATGGGGAGGAGGGGTCTGTATCTCTATAGGTAATGAACATATGATCTGTCAAATCCTAAGCCGCCCTTACAAACAGGGACGTGCTGGCCATTGGGAAAAGCGGGACAATTCCCGAACTGCCGGGGGAGTTGTCCAGGCCGGCCATTAGGAAAAAAAATCGTTCCATTTTGGGGGCTGGGCGGCCAACAAAGTAAATCGTCACTGTCAGCCAGAAACCTCGTATCTCCAAGTTTCAAATTTGTACATTTTTTCGCAAAGCAAAGCCCTGCTTCATCATACAAGGCTGTCGCACAAAAGTAGTGAAAACAGCAGTTTAAATATTTTTTTAAAAGGGTTTTGGACATACAAGGTTTCCACCCGACAATGACGAAATATAACTCATGTAAATGGCCCACTGGCTTGTCACTTGTCATGATCTGAAATGGCAAATCTTTGAGTAGCAGCAGCGCTATAGAGAGAGATCTCTCTCTATAGCGCGCAATGAGGGCCTCTACAACTCTTTTTCCCGGGCTGAATCAGGGGCCCAGCACGTCCCTGCTTACAAACCGCTCTGCAGCAGCCCACTGTGTGGTGTATCGACTACCACTCACCTACTGTATACAGTGGTGCATTGGTGATTCAATGTTTGGGGGGTGCTTATCTTGAGACGTCCTGTCGCACGTCACTCAACACCTACTATACAGGTCTATTGATATGCATGCAGGATCGTTTCTTTGTTAAAACACCCTGTTGTGACACTAAAGCGTTGGCGAGGTGTGAACTTGGGGGTTTTTGGCATCAATGCATGTCTGTTTGTGAGAGGCATGAACCTTGCTCAGAAAAGATATGGGGCGGCGGCGCACGCGACCCTGGACTATACTTATAGTTTAACCATTTACGGTATATTGCATTGTGTTTTTACAAAGATTATATCTTCTGCATTGGACTGTGTTCTATCTGTCATTCAATGTTATAGGAGTTGAAAAAAGGGATCTTGATTGAAACAAGCCATAGGCTTTCTTGGGCGTATCCTTTTAGTTGACACTTTTTTTCCTTTTTTTTACGACTTTTAGACTAGTACCAACAAGCTCGACCAGTGGTTATACTAGTCGACTAGTCGACTAGTTGGTGAAAGCCCTAGTGCTGGACAACAAAAACTCAAACCATATAATGTTAATCCTGGCCCATGTTTTACTATACAAACCAACATTGTTTGATTAAAACATTACAGCATTATACCGTATGCAGACATCATATTCCTTTACATTTACAAAGCATAGCATAGTCTGTTTGGTTGTCTGGTTGTCGATTAATTCTTTCCGTTCATTTCTGTCCCGACATGAAAATCAATGGAACCATTATACGGTTGTTTTTGTCAAAGGTTATATTATCATTGCATTTTAAATGCATTTTAAAGCGTGGATTGATTAGACCAAATCTAACCGCAAATTGTCACAGCAGTAAAGCTTGATTTGGGATTATTGACTCAATTACTCAGCTAAATTCAATAGTGAAATAATGAATTAGGACAAAACAAACAAATCAGTGCCAATCATGATCACCTCTTTTGTTAATGTATGATATATGCTGTGAATACAAATGTTTAGACCGGTAATGTCCTTGAACCACTTCAACCTAGTGTCCCTATTTTGGGTATGTCATTCATTGGCAAGCTCTTTAAAAAGAATTCAAAGTTTATCAGAAATAGCTATACACATCACAGCTATTTTTGCTATTTGTTGTGCAACAAAAATGGCTTAAGTGTTTAACTAAAGAAGTGGTTCCCAAACATTTGTATGCCAAGGACACCCAAATGAATACATATACAGTAGGCCACAGACTCAGACAGATATATTGAGGTAAGAGAATATTTTTTTGTTGGGGTTTCTTTTGGAAGGAGGGAGTTAGATGTATTAAAGCATTCTTCAACTGTCTTGCGGGAATAAACAGTACATTCTCCCTTCTAGCCGGTGAAATAATAGTAAACGTATTCCCTCATTTTGCTGGGGACCCCCTGGAACCGCTTCGAGGACTTCTGAGGATCCCCGGACCCCACTTTGAGTACCACGGAAAATAACACATTTAGGCCTGAACACGTTATGACGCAATATTTTATGCTTTAACTATTGAAAAATAGCAGATATACAAGCTCACAGCGCGGCACCGAGTGCCGCGCTGCGAGCTTGTAGATCTGCTATTTTTGAAAAATCGTGAAAGTTAGATTTTTGACCCGATTACATAAGTGTCTTTTGAATCCTTCTATTTTTTTTTGAAAAAACCTATGTTTCTATGTCAGCAATCTGGCCAGCCATCGTCAAAGAAAAGGTCCTTTTCACTTAACTGGAGCTCAGTTAGTCTGTTCTTGAGAGACTACTATGTCAGTGGTTCTCAAACCTTTTCATGTGAAGGACCCCCAAAATGACATGTATTTGGCCACGGACCCCCATCTCAAAATATTCAGTTCCAGGGACCCCCCAGAAGCAAAATTTGAGTTACAAACGTTCGCTTTGAAAATACATATATTCAAAGATTTGGCGACTTTTTCAAAAATAGCAGATCTACAAGCTCGCAGCGCTGCACTCGGTGCCGCGCTGGGAGCTTGTATATCTGCTATTTTTCACTGGTTAAAGCATTCAATAATTTTAGGCCCTGAATGGGCTAAAGGAGTAAACGGAGCGAGTGTAATGGTGGCGTCATTCTTTCGAATACGTACCAGCGAGTTCCCGGTCCAGACTGTCAATGAAACTCTCAAGTTCCCTCGTGTCTCCCAGCTTAGCTGAAGGAAGAAGAGAGGATAGAATGTTAGAAACCAGACAGAGGGTGGAAAAAAAAACACAGAGAATGGAACATTTCTGCGGAGAAACTCTAAGCTAAGTTCAGTGGTATGTCCTTTGGACCAAAAGCGGTGAGCTAAAGTAACCCTCAGAGTTGCATAAGACCCTAAACGCTTTCATAATGGAATAAAATCTTGACGAAACCTTTAAAACTGGGGGGATGGCTACAGTTTGATGCAACCACTCAGCAGTATCTGTCTGTATCGTGTCAGGCAGAATACTTGAATGTCCAATTTGTTCATGTCAAAGTGAAAGACACCTATTCACTCAGGCTTATGGCACAGTTTTTGTTTAGTTGTTTGTATAGGATATTTGTAAAGCGCCTTGGGTTTTTGAAAGGCGCTATGAAGTTATTATTATTATTATTATTAATATGTTTTTTTCCTTCATGGATTAATGCCATATTCTAAGCTTCATCGTATGACAATGTCACGCTATAGTATCAAAAACATCTATATACAAGCTCACAACAGGTTGCATGGTGAAGCGTTGTGAGCTTGTAGATCTGCTTTCTTTTTGAGCGGTGGTAGACCGCTCCATAGCATGGCCGTGTGTGTATCCGTGTATCCGTGTATCCGTGTATGTATGTGTGTATGTAGCCTGAACTACCACTCAGTGACCAGAGAGGGTGCTCTTGAGTCTAGTCTGAGCATCAACTGCAATACTCTCTCTCTCTCTCTCTCACACACACACACGCGCACACACACACGCACACACACACGCACACACACACACACACACACACAACCACCGCTCAGTTCACACGGGTGTGATTTTTTCACTTCTGAAAATGTTGCGGGGAAATATTCACCTAATACCAGGTTGAACGTGGTTAAGTCTGTCTGTGTGGGGCTTTATAAATATTTAAACAATGATAAATGTTATGATGAATGATATAATAAATATAGTGAAGATTTAACCCAGCAGCGATGATTCATATAGAGTCTGTGCTGGCGAACACAGACAGGCTGGCAGCCCCTAATCACCATCCTAATGTTTTCATCCATTGAGATTTAGCATCTGTCCACACACACACACACACACACGCACACACACACACACACACACACACACACACACCCACGCACGCACGCACGCACGCACGCACGCACACGCACACGCACACGCACACGCACGCACGCACGCACGCACGCACGCACACCTGAGTTAATCTGTAGTCGGAAACCTTTAACAGTTGGATATCGTCGTTGTCGGGTGGAAACCTCGTATCTCCAAGTTTCAAATGTGTGCGTTCTTTTGCAAAGCAAAGCCCCGCTTCATCATACAAAGCCGTCGCACAAAAGTAGTGAAAACAGCCGATCTACAAGCACACAACGCCTCGCACCGCGAGGCGTTGTGTGCTTGTAGATCGGCTGTTTTCACTAGTTCAAACCATTTTTTAAATGATAAATGCAAAACGAACGGTTATGGACATACTAGGTTTCCATCCGACGAGATGATATGCTACTAAGCATTGTTGTGTAGAAACACAAGACAATCCCCATGCTAATGTCCAGGTTGTCTGTTTGTGTGTGTTTGTGGCTGTGTGCATAACAGTGAGCATGGAGTCATGGACACACACGTCAGGAGACAACCAGAGGCCTGTTGTTTTACCTTTCTGTGCCAGCGTTATGCCTGCTGTGTGGAGCTCCTCCTCGCTGGCATTCAGGCTGTTGCCCAAGGAAGCCTCGCTGCCTGGGGGAGAGACAGACAGACGTTGTATGTACTGTATGTTTCTGACACTTGCATTGGCAATGTAAAGCCTGTGTTTTCTTATGCCAATAAAGCTCCTTTGTCTGTCTGTGAATTCATTTCAGACAGACATAGGGCTGCCACGATTATTACATAATCGCAATTATTTGACATAATCGCAATTATTTCGTCATAATCGTCATAATCGTTTACATGTTGAAATATGTTCATATTTTCAAACATTTTCAGAAATAACGGAAATAGCAGACATACAAGCTCACAACGTGCCGCGCTTGTAGATCGTCTATTTCCAGTATCAATGTTATTTTTCAAGTATAAAGTTTTTCGAATATGTCAGTTCATTTCTTTGTATATTTAGGTTATGTGTCATATCTGCCATGTGCAACTTCAAAGCCTAAAAGCCAAACAGAAATGTAATTGTCAATGACAAAAAACGATTAGACTGTTAATCGCAATTATTTGAGTGACATTTAATCGTCATGCAAAATGGCATAATCGTGGCAGCCCTAGACAGACAGACAGACAGACAGACAGACAGACAGACAGACAGACAGGAGTATAAGAAAAGAGAGAGGGAGGGAGTGAGGGGAGAGGAAACATTTAAAACAAAAACAGCGGAGTTCAAATCAGACCATACAAGATAAAAGCAATAATCTTCTTTAGTCCAGGGGTTGCCCATAATTGTACGCGGTTAAATGAAAACAATGGTTCACCGCTGATGAGCTCCAAGCGTGCGATTTACTGATGCTGAGCTTGCAACGATTAACAACCCATTTAGGCCTGAACACATTATGACGCAATATTTTATGCTTTAACTATTGAAAAATAGCAGATATACAAGCTCACATCGCGGCACCGAGTGCCGCGCTGCGAGCTTGTAGATCTGCTATTTTTGAAAAATCGTGAAAGTTAGAATTTTGACCCGATTACATAAGTGTCTTTTGAATCCTTCTAAGATTTTTTGAAAAACCGATGTATGAACAACAATCTGGCCAGCCATCGTCAAAGAAAAGGTCCTTTTCATTTAACTGGAGCTCAGTTAGTCTGTTCTTGAGAGACTACTATGTCAGTGGTTCTCAAACCTTTTCATGTGAAGGACCCCCAAAATGATATTTATTTGGCCACGGACCCCCATCTCAAAATATTTAGTTCCAGGGACCACCCAGAAGCAAAATTTGAGTTACAAACGTTCGCTTTGAAAATACATATATTCAAAGATTTGCACACATTTTCACGACTTTTTCAAAAATAGCAGATCTACAAGCTCGCAGCACGGCACTCGGTGCCGCGCTGTGAGCTTGTATATCTGCAATTTTTCACTGGTTAAAACATTCAATAATTTTAGGCCTAAATGGGTTAAATGCTGTGGGGTTGGGGATTCATGGCAGCTACGCACTTATCTCATAATAACTATAGACAAATACAACTAAAAGATAGCCTATACGGTCCGTGCAATAATTACAGTTCATTGTATAGGCGTGCCAAAGCCATTGTTGCCGGCGAGCAGACGATTCTGATAAATGTGTATCCTGTTTTTTTGGACTCATTTCACGTTACCCATAATTACTGTCAATGGCGTCACGTCTGACTCAGGGGCAAATGACGAACACATAACAGTGCGTGTCCCCAACTCGCCTCGATGTAGTTTAGTCCAGTGGTTCTCAAAGTGGGGTCAGGGGAACCCCTTAGGGGTCCAGGTCCTTGATGGGAATCCAGGGGATCCCCAGCTAAATTATTTTATATAGCGAAATCAAAATCAGTTGAAACATCTTCAACGCCTCGCATTGTGAGCTTTTTTCTTTTTATCTTGAAAAACAAAACTGTAATATCTGAATGATTTTAACAACACAAATATTGTAAGGGGAATCCCTGGCATAAATTATGTTGGCCAATATTCATGGATATTGTTTTGTTTTTGTGGCATTCCTAAGACAATAATTATAATTTCATAAGAATGACAGACAACAGTTCCGTGTGGAGACACAAAGGAGAATGTTTGTGTCTCCATAGGGAACTGCTGATAGCCATCAAATTCTTGTCTCAGGAATGCGACAAAAACAAAGGGATATCCATGAATTCATGTCTCCATGGGGTGAGTAATAGAGAGAAAACACATTATTCTTTGGTTGAACCATCTCTTAAATCATATTTTAACTGGGGACTCCCCCTCCCCCCTCCCTGCCGAGCACTAAGAGTTGAGGCTTTATATTTTGTATAACACAGTTCTATTGTGAAAATAGCAGATCTACATGCTCACAAGGAGCATTACATGTAGATCTGCTATTTTCACAATTTCTGCCTCTAATATTTGACAATTTGCCAATGTTTAATTTGTCATTTTAGAGGTATAAAACGTCCTTAAATTGTCACTTTAGAAATGTGCATACACCCTCTATACACTTAACTTTATGTTGGTTTGTTTACTGTTGAGTGAAAAAACAATGTTGCACATTAAAGGGCCACTTCACCTCTGGGACAACCCTATCTTATTTTATTGTTGTTTGGGACACGATCAACACAATCCTGAGTTCTTTTTTGTGTTCAATCTGTGTTTTTAGATATTTTAGTATTTCAGCACGACTAGTGATGCATTTTGCATCATCAGTGATGCGTTTTGCATCATATGATGCAAAACGCATCACTAGTACATGCTGAAATATAAAAATATCTCAAAAAACAGATTGAGCACAAAAAATAACTCAGGATTGTGTTGATCGTGTCCCAAACAACAATAAAATAAGATAGGGTTGTCCCAGAGGTGAAGTTGTCCTTTAAGTTAATCATCTGGGGACCCACTCCCGACCCACAGGTTAAGAACCACTGTCTTTAAATCACAAAATAATTGGTCTTTTGCATCATTATAAATTCTTATAATTATAATTAGTTATACTGACTGTAATCAGAGTCCTCAACTCCACTGTCGTCCCCTCCTCCTCCTCCTCCTCCTCCTAGGCGGCTCTTAGCGTCCTTCAGCAGACGCTGGTAGGTGTGATGGTTGCTGTGGGTGGAGGAGGTGGAGGAGGGTGGAGCCTTCAGCTCCTCCACCACGTCCTGGAACTCCTGCAGGAGTTCCCCCAGCTCCAGGTCTAGATCTGACAGACCACAGAGAGAGGAGTTAACATCTGAAATAAGCAGGGGTCATTCATCGCCATGCCGGCTTGTGGTGTACATTTTTTGTCAAAATTAGAACGCTTCCACGGACATAAAAAATGAGCTGACAATACTAAACACAAAGAGCTAGCCTTGAATGATCACAACAGGTCTGTAACTCTGAGTGTACAAATGAAACCAAATGGACCCAAACATTAGTGAACCACTAGTACTAGTTGGCCTCCAAATGTGCTATAGTGTCATAGTGAATGAGTGTCATAGGACTACATTATTCTGAAGAAATAAGAACATTATAATAGATAAAATGTAAAGGTTTCCACGGACAAGACCAAGTCTTGCCTCTGTCCGTGTAGGGACATATTGATGACCCCTGGAAATGAGTCTGTCTGACTATCTGATGTTATGGTGGAGTGGGTTTTCCTCTCACAGATCAATGACAGTGGTGGAAAGTAGGCTACTTTCCACTAATCATTACACCAAGCTACCATTGCCTACATGTGTACATGTATATAATCTCTTGTCAGGTTGAAACCTTATATGTCCAAAGCTGTTACTTTTTACTTTGACTTTTCAAAAATATAATAATAATGATAATAATAATAATAACAGACGCATTTTGAGCTTGTAGATCTGCTACTTTTGTGTGACTTTAGTATGATGAAGTAGACCACTAATTTACAAGGTTTGTCTCAGAGGCAAATATTGTAGCCTATTTGAAAACCTATTTAAAATAATTATTTGAACACTTTAATAAGGCCTACACAAGTTACTTTGTAGAAATGATTATTTTCACATATATATATATAGGCTATATATATATATATATATATATATATATATATATATATATATATATATATATATATATATATATATATATATATATGCCTACTGGCTGTTGGGGAAGAAAAAAAAACATCACAAATAGGCTACTTTTACTTTTGGTTTAAGTAGGCTATAGCCTACTTCCATGCCATTACCTTTGTACTTTTACTCAAATAACATTTTTAATACAGGTCTTACTTGTAATAGACTAGCTATCTATATTGCTTCTTTCCCAGCCAATCAATGATGTAGCCTGCTGGAACAGTGACAGGCACCGCAGTGACCCAATAAAAGTTTAATGGTAGCGGTTTTATTTATTTATGTATCAGGTATAGCCTATATTATTTCTCAAAACGGCCAATCTACCAACAACGGAAAAATATTGCGTCTATGAATTATAGTAGGCTATTTTAGAAATAACATAGCCTATGTGTGCCTTACTGCCTTTTGATACTGAATACTTTAATCCCTCTGATTAATGCGATTTACAACAAACCAACATGAAAATCAACTCATTCGTAGGTAAAGCACGCTCTAAAAGTTCCAGGCTCAAACATAAACTCAGTGACAAGGGTAATGATAATAATAATACATTTGTAGCGAGAGAGCAAACAATAAGACTCTAATAGAACCAGGAGGATTCACTCACCTGCAATTTTCTCCGTGGACATTGTTGAAAAAATAAATGTAATAGTCTCTCTAATAGAACACAGCTGCTCTTCTGTCTGCACTCACAGCGCTTTGAAGTTGACAGGTCGACTCATAGAAGCATCAAGTAACGGTATGGGCGCTGAACGCAAGCAACCAATCATTTAACAGAACAGCCTCTGAATGGGAAAGTTTAGGCTACTGTAAAGGGGAGGGGAGTGTGTGCATGCGTGCGTGCGTGCATGTGTGTGTGTATACGTAATGGTTACAGTACTGTGACTGTGAGACAGAAATAGAAACTTATGCAACATGGGTGGGAGAGAGGAAAATAAAGAGGGGGAGAGGAGGAGATGGGGAGGAGATGAGACAGAAAGAAAGAAAGAAAGAAAGAAAGAAAGAAAGAAAGAAAGAGGAAAGAAAGAAAGAAAGAAAGAAAGAATTCCTTTACAGTGAAACTAATCCATTAGCCTATTGACTTCACAGATCATTATGCCCATTATAAGTGCCATGCATGCCAAACATGTGTTGATCTGTTAATTTCACTATATTTGAAATGGGGCTTTCAGTCGACTTTCATTATGTACATTTTCCCTTCCTAGAACTGAAAAGTTCAATATTTCTTCATCTCGAAATGCAGCGGAATGAAAAGTCATAAGCGAATTCCAAAACACAAATACTCAAGTAAAGTACACACATAACTGAATTAAAGGTTTATTCAGTGATAATGAAAGTGTCCGGGGGTCATCTTGTCCCTTACTGGCCTTACAGCGTGGAAATGTTTAGTTTTTTATAGATTTGTTACACCATTATAATGTTCTCGTTTTGATCATTAGACCCAATCACTGAATATCGGTAGGCCTACTTCTCCAGCTTCAGGATATGTATAATACTGATTTACTACGAGACTGTGGCATTTTATGAGTTCAGTAGTTTACAATCTAGGATAGGCATTTAGCAGACGTTCTTAATTCAAAACAACTGTGGTTCTCAAAACTTTTATTTTGACCATCATAACTAAACATCATAACATAACTACGGCCATACTCTACCCTGATTGGTCGAGGACTGGCTGGCCACATCTGAAAACCGAATCTAGCTATGCTCGCAACACATTCTAGTGATGAGAATGAATGGAAAATGTACCAATTATATTTTTATTTGAATGAAATACAATCACTGAATATACCTTTAAGGACAGTGCTCAAGTAAACCGCTGATCATGTTAATATTCTATTGTTCAATTGTCATTTATACATTCAGTGATTCTTCTATTTAAATTAACTATAAAGTGTTCCTTTTTTTAGTTTTGACAGGAAATGTGGAGAAAGATGGGGAGTAATCGGGATTCGAACGTGCGACACGCTTGTCAAGCATCCGAGCCTGATATGCGCCTGGATCGCTAGGCCAGCGGGCGCCCCCAAATTAACTACAAAGTGTTCCTGTCTCCTTCACTAACAATTTAGGCATTCAGCACATGCAGGCTGCACACAGCAGACACCATTATCCAGGGCGACTTACAGAGCGCTGGTTCAGAGTGAATGGCGTGAACCCTGGATAACAGACGACAGGGTAAATGGTCACGTAAATCGAGTGCAAAGAAAACAATTAAGTAAGATAAGATAAACCCCTATCGATCTGTGGGGAAACTCAGGTGTCTTGGCGGCACCGGCACTAAGCATGAAACCCAGGATAGATGCAAGGATCACTATAAGGATGGGACGATAAGCGATGTTATCGTTGTTTGATAAAACAAAACACTCACGATAATTGTATTGTGGAGTTTTAATTTATCGTGATATCGTCCTCTGTCATGCACTGGGATCAATTCACCTTTTATTTGCCGAGCTGCATATCCGGTAGCCTACCACTTAAACCCTCTATAATTGGTAAAAGGTACTTATAATATACGTACTTGATACAGTCTCTATCAAATGTCTTTGCCAAAAAATAGCCGATCTACAAGCTCACAACGTTGTGAGCTTGTAGATCGGCTATTTTTTTGGCAAATGTTCCGCCCCAGGATAATGGATTTTTATTATCGCAATAATATCGTAAATCGCGATTTCTTTTGTCACAATCATCGTGATATGACATTTTTGTATAGTCCCATCCTCCTATCACCTCCTTGTTTTTTTATTTGGTCTCATTCTTATCGCTCGACTCCTACCTCCCAGGTAACTTAAGAGTAGAGAGAGATATGAACACGATAAAATAAATATATAGATAAATACAAATAAATGGAATAATAGTCTGATGAGATTTCTGCACTTGGTCTGACTGAGTTAACATTCTATAAAAGTACAATCTCAGACAGAGGGGGGGACAGACAGACAGACAGACAACAGTGAATATGAGACTAATATATGTACAGTGTCAACTGACCTTGAAAAGTGATGATCTGGATAATATGTACACAGTCTACCAACAGTGAATATGACGAGTATACGGTCAACAATGGAGTGAAATATAAATGTTTTGGATCCAGAACCATGTTTGCATGTTTTGTGGTCCATCTGTCCGTCTCTGGTTTGCCTGATAGCTTTGAAAAGTGCAGTTTAGAAAGAAATGGCCAACAGTATATACATGAGGTAGCATAGAGATAATAAGGCTACCAATAATACATGTAATTTTAAAGCATTTTTTGAAAAATGGTAAAGTGCTCTGCCTCCCTTCTAAGCGCTTCTGCCATCACAATAAAATAAAATACCAGGGAACAAGGGACATCTGATAGCCGAGAGGTTAGGGTGCGTGCATACACAATGTTCTGCTCTGCGAGTTCCCATAGATAATACTTATTCTGTCATTTAAACTGCAATTTAAAACAGCACTTTTTTTCTTCTTTTTTTTACAAAGTTCTCCTCCAAAGCCTCCCCTTTCTCCTACCGTCTCAATAAAAGCAATACAAAGGGACACTGGTCTGACCAATTCTCCTGCTTTAAAAATACAGCATGTATTCTCCTTCGTGCCCCGGGTGCCAGCCAGAACCGACAAAAATGCCACTGCTAATAACATTCTTAACGTCTGTAGACAAAGAACAGCATAATGTTTACCTAAATAACATGTGTGTGAACAAGTAGCCAACTTATATACATCTACATAGACCAGGGGTCTTCAACGTGTTCAGGCCAAGGACCCCTTAGTTGAGCAAGAGGTGAACCAGGGACCCCCACAACCTTTTCATAGATTCCATAGTTTCATCGTTTGACAGCACAATCATCAGTGTATTTTGGATTCATGTCAATTTGTGTTTTCAGATTTTTAACCACTTGAACCGTCAATACTTAATAAACTTGACGTTTGTGAACAGTCTGTTCTTTTCCCCCTCTACACCAAAGCTCTTTGCCGAAAATAGCCGATCTACAAGCTCACTGTTGAAGATCCCTGACATAGACTAACGGGCATCTATGAAACAGATGACAAGAAGTGACAGAGGAAAATGAAAGCAAACACAAATCAACTTCCCAAATTCGACAACAGAGGTCGCTCAAGTGCACATCGTAGGTGAGCCACCCCACACCTTCTTGAGGTTCATGCAACTAAACCTAAACCTGTCGAACATTTCTTGTCGTACTTTGTACTGCATACGGAATTATTGACATAAAAGTCCTGCGAAAGGCTTTCAACAAGGTTATAAAGACCTGAATGGAAAAGTAAACTGCACAGCTTTTATGTTGTGGAAGTACAGAGCTGCTTCCTTTCAACGCATTTTAAATTTGAGGCTTTTTTCTTTTCTTTTCTTTGTATACTATTGAAATCGTATTGAGAAAAAAATGACGCTGTTTTTTCCATAAAGCTTCATACCCTGTATATACTGTACACAATGACACAATGTGACATAGCTCCGTTTACACAATGCTGTACCCCCTCCAACTGTACATATGTTCCCCATTTTCAACAGTTTTTATTATGTTATTATGACACTTGCTTTGGCAGTGGAGACGTATGTTTTCCCATGCCAATAAAGCTCCTTTGAATTGAAGTGATTGTGGTGACCAGAGGCAGACAAATACATTGCTTCTAAAATAGGGACAAAGGGAAACAAAGCCAACACTATCATCCTCGTACAGTACATACTGTACAGCTAGGCAGAGGAGACCAAGCTGTGAACACTTTAACATTTATCTATTGCTTTTCACAGGTGTAAGGAAGTGGGCGAAAAGCCGTTTTGTTCCACTTTTGCTTTGGCAATCAGTGGTGTAAAGTAACTAAGAACATTTACTTAAGTACTGTACTTAAGTACAATTTGGAAGTATCTGTACTTTACTTGAGTATTTCCAATTTCCAATACTTTTGCTTCTACTCCACTACATTTCGGATCCAAATATTGTACTTTTACTCCACTACAGTTATTTGAAGTTACTTGCTACTTTGCAGATATAAATTATAATACCAGTAAGACTCCCTAATGGGGAGATAAGCGACCGCCAGGTCGCAGCGTGATTTTAGGGCAAAATGTGTAGGAGCAGTGTCCAAAAATGTGTTTGAAAAATCGGCCTGGTGGTGGCGCTATATGGGACAGATACATGTTGATGAGATGAGTGTAGAAATACTGTGTACCGATTTGCGTGATTTTAGGGCAAAATCTGTAGGAGCAGTGTCCAAAAATGTGTTTGAAAAATCGGCCTTGTGGTGGCGCTAAATGGGACAGATCCATGTTGATGACATGAGTGTAGAGCAAGTGTGTACCGATTTGCGTGATTTTAGGTAAAAAATTGTAGGAGCAGTGTCCAAATTGTCACTTTAGAAATGTGAATGCCATATACCATCTCTTCTATACACTTAAAAGGGATCCCTGGCTAATACGACAAATATGCCTTAGTACATTATAATTGTGTTACTACAATGTAAAATTAAAAACACCTTCAATATTTTATTTCTTCTAGAAATAGCTAATCTTTCACTCAATAGGGGAAATGCCCGTTGCAAGTTGATATGTCATAAAACCATGTGTGGTCTATGGAATTTATGGCATGCATGTGAAAAAAAAAACACAGACACACATTTGAAATATAGATTTCATGTTCATATTAAGCATAGGAAGTATTAAGTTCTCTTTTTATTTTCACATGCATGCCATCAATAGATCACACATGGTTTTATGACATCATCAACTTGCAACGGGCATTTCCCCTATAGAGTGAAAGATTAGCTATTTCTAGAAGAAATTAAATATTTAAGGTGTTTTTAATTTTACATTGTAGTTGTAGAGGACAATTATAATGTATTAAGCCATATTTGTCATATTAGCCAGGGATCCTTTTAAACTTTATGTTGGTTTGTTTACTGTTGAGTGAGAAAACAACCACCTGGCGGTCCCGCCCCACAGGTTGAGAACCGTCCGCAACAATATAAAAATTAACTAAAACTCAAGCTCACATGTCGCCCAGGCGAAGCATTGTGAGCTTGTAGATCTGCCATTGTGGCAAAACCTAATGAATTATTTCACACACTCAGTTTACGCAATCACACTGTTTCCAGTATTTACAGTAAACAACCTTGTAGCCTATGACCTGTTAAGATGACGAGTCAATGAAGTCAGCAACTGGGAAGTCTGAGTGCATGAAATTGCACAAGACGACAGAGAGATCATTATATGCAAATGTGGCGATTTACAGTAAAGGCAAAAATGACACCGCTAATGCAATGTTAAAGGAGTAGTTCACCACAAAATTACTTTTTTTTCAATCGATTACTCACCACATGGAGACTTGAGTTCAATAATATTTTGGGGGTTTTGTCGCATTCCTAAGACAATAATTTGATCATAATAAATGTTATCCCTACATGGGGGAAAATGTATTGTAATCAAATTATTGTCTTAGGAATGCGACAACAACAACAACATATCCATGAACTCAAGTCTCCATGGTGTGAGTAATCAATAGAATGACATGGCGTGACTCGCTCATCCCCCAGTTCCAAGGAAGTAATTCTCTATGGAGAATAACATTGAGTCATCTTAAAATCGTCTCATATAAGCATTGCGGTCCAAAAATAAACAAACGGTCTTTGCGATATTATCGGCGAAGTGGCTCTGTATGGTTTATGATAGTCAGTCACTCATATTTGATAAAGCCTGTTTCTAGCGAAAATGTAACTAATTCGGCGACAGTAACATTAGCGTTTTCCCACCATCAGTTGATTCTTCATATCCATATGAGTCAAACCGCTGAGATGATTTCTTTATAATTGGAACACAGTTCTTATATGACGCGATATGAAAAAGGTCTATGGGAATTCAGAATGGGTGAAGAAAACCGCGAACAAGGTAGGATGTGTAAATTACGTCACAATTCAATACTCTATTGAAAAAAAGTCATTTTGGGGGTGAACTACTCCTTTAATGTATGTTTTCCCATGCCAATAAAGCCCTTTGAATTTAATTGAATTGAAAAGAGAAATTAAAAAAAAGAAAGAAAAGAAGAGGGGTGAGGACAAGACAACACAAACATGTAGAGAAAAAAGGACAGGCAAAAATTCTAAAATATCTATACTATAGCACAATCACCTGCTGAATTACTGTGCTGAATGTCTTCATTCATTTCAACCGGCATCCATAAGTTGGACGTGTTATTATAGGCGACAATATAAAAATGAAACAAAACTTCACAAAGTGTCAAAATAGCAAGCTCACATGGTGACATTGTGAGCTTGAATATCTACCCATTGTGACATTGTGAGCTTGTAGATCTACGCATTGTGACATTGTGAGCTTGTAGATCTGCTTACCCATTGTGACACCGGGCTCAAGTGGTTCACACGGATTCCTTGGCCTGATCACAAAACCTAATGAATTATTTCACACACTCACTTTACACAATCACGGCGTCTCAGTTTACACTCTTTCCTGTATTAAAAAGAAAACAAGAACCAGATGAACCTGCTGTAGACTGTGGAAGGTTCAACATTCTACGACTGCCTAATTCATGCTTCGTCGCTCGGGCCGCGTCGTGTGCCAAAAAACACCCGATCTACAAGGTCACAGCGCGTTGCCTCCGCGACGCGCTGAGACCTTGTAGATCGGGTGTTTCTTGGGGGCAAGCGACTACATCGTAGGAGGAAGTATAAACCAGCCTTAACCCCGGTCTCCATATAAGGCGTTGTAGGAGGGGCATCCAGGTACACAGGAACCCTACCTGGCTGTTCACAGCACTCACACTCTCTGGCAAAAGAACTGTGGTTATCATGAGTGAGTGCTATGGGCCATGGGTCTCCTGATAACATGAACCGGGCTGGACTACTGCAGGTTAGTGAATCCAAACAAAAGAAATAACATTTTAATCTGGAAGAAACAACCACATTTTTGACACATGTTTAGTATGCCTTTTGATTTGATGCAACAGCTGTAAAAAAAAAAAAGAAAGAAAAAAAGATGCCATCTATCGTGTGTCGTCTTGGTTATCTGGTTTCCTAATCTGGGACAAAAGTGTACTAAAATATTTGAAGCGGCGGCAAGCATGGCGAAGAAGTCCTTGAGTGGTTTGCGTTACATTGGGGGTCTCTCGTGTCGCGGCGGCGTGTGTGAAAAGGGATATACCCCCTCGAGTACCTCTGTACTTAACGAGCAAAAGGCTAATTCGAATTATTCCAGAAAATATAGAAGCTATGATGTCCGGACGACGTGAATGTTCATCTGTAACGGCCAAGATTTAATTAGTCATTTGATGACTAAGAAGTCCTGAGGGTTCAAGTAATTGGCTCGTGGGGGCTGTATATATCACATTACCTTCAACCGCTCCTGCTTTTAAAAGGGCTCACCGAGGCATAAATGCCACCATATCATTATCTGGGGGATATATATACAGTATATACAGTAGAGGTATATATATTCACATACAGCAAAGGTCTTCAACAGGACGTCCGGGACCCCTAGGGTCCTCCAAATCTTTGTGTAATAGAAACTTTTCTCCTTATTTATATTAACCACTTGAATCCTAGTGTCCACTGTCCATATTCTAAGAACGTTAGCCAAAAATAGCAGATCTACAAGCTCACAACGCCTCGCAGTGACAAGGTGTGAGTTTGTAGATCGTCTATTTTCGGAAAAGAGGTTTGGTGTGGAGGGGAAAAATAGCACACTAAGTACAGACTGAAAGTCAAGTCGTTTATTCAAGTATTGACTGTTCAAGCAGTTAAATATCTGAAAACACAAATTGACATGAATCCAAAATACACTGATGATTGTGCTGTCAAACGATGAAAATATATGGAATCTATGAGAGGGTTGTGGGGGTCCCTGCTTCATCTCTCTCTCTCAACTAAGGGGTCCTTGGCCTGAAAACGTTGAAGACCCCTGACATACAGTATATGTGAATACATACAGTACATACACACACAGTCAATGTGCTGTAATCTGTCTATCATTTTCATTGTGCTGTTGTCCTTTCCTGCTAAGTTAACGTTGACTGTTTATGTTTCCCCATTAGAGTGTGCTGGTCATTCTGCATCTCAGGCAGGTTTTATGTGGTTCAGTCCGGTTTTCCATTCCAGAGGAGAGGGAGGCCGGCGTTCGCGTCGGGACCATCGCCAAAGACTTCCCCCTTCCTCCATACCAGCTCCTGAGCCAGGAGTACCTGTGGTTGTCTGAGAACACGGGGGAACTCTACACCACCGAGCAGAGGATGGACCGCGAGGCGCTCTGCCCCGAGGAGACGCAAGAATCCAAGGAATGCGTCCTCCCACACAACGCCGTCGTGGGGCCGTCCCGAGACCTCATACAGTTCCTCGTGGTGCTGGAGGACATAAACGACAACGCGCCTCGCTTTGAGAACGGCGAGATCCGTCTGAGCGTGCCCGAGGACGTCGCGGCGGGGACCCGTTTTCTTTTGGACGAACAGGCCCAGGACGGAGACACCGGGCCTAACGGAGAGGTGCGCTACCACCTGGAAGGTTCTGACGGATATTTCGGTTTAGCAGTGGAAGAAGAGGGCCAGGTCATGATGCTGGTAGTGGAAAAACCCATAGACAGAGAGACCCGGGCCGAGCATCGAATGACCCTGGTGGCCTCCGACGGTGGCTTCCCTCCTCTAAGTGCCACGGCGAGTCTGACTGTCACAGTGACTGACGTTAACGACAACTGTCCCAGCTTCACCTCCGAGGGACCCCGCAGCGTCACCCTCCCAGGGGACGCCCCCAGGGGCACGGCGGTGGCTCGGGTCGTTGCGGCGGACCGGGACGTCGGCCCCAACGCCGCCATCAGCTACTCCTTCAGTCCCAAGGTCTCCGAGCGGGCCAGGAAGCTGTTTAGTTTGGACAGTCGCACGGGGCACATCACACTCGCACGGGACCTGCAGAGTGACAGCGCCGAGGAGCTGGTGTTGAAAGTGCTGGCCAATGGCTATCACTGCCCCCCGACAGACACTCAGGTAACCGTATCCGTGCTCCCCGCGGCAGGCCAAGTGCCGGCAATAAAGATCGGGTTCATAGCAGAGCATCAGAACCAGACTATAATGTTACCAGAGAACCAGCCCCCCACTGTCTTAGCGCTCCTGGAGCTAGGGGGGGACGGTCACTTAAAAGGCACGTCTCTGTCCATCGAAGGAGAGGCGCCCTTCTCTCTAAGCCTGCAGAATGGCAAGTATCTTCTGTCAACAGCAAAACCCTTGGATTACGAGATGAAAAGGGAATACGATATTTCTGTGGTGGCGGTAAGGCCCCCGGCTGAAGGTGTCGTGAATAATCCGTATTCCAGGCGAGTGATAAGGGTCCTGGTGGTCGACGTCAACGACAACGCTCCTCTCTTCCCGCAGTCTCACTATCAGCTGGAGGTGGAGGAGAACAACCGGCCCGGGGCGTCTCTGCTGAAGGTCAGCGCGTCGGACGCAGACAGCGGCCCCAACGGCAGGGTGACCTACCGGCTGGGCAGGCACGACGCGGCTGCCATGTTTAAAATGGACCGCGCCACGGGTCGGCTGTCCGCGTCGGTCCCGCTGGACAGGGAACAGCAGGACGTGCACACGCTCACCGTGCTGGCGAGAGACGGAGGATCTCCTCCGCTGGAGTCGACGGCGACGGTGTGCATTCGCGTGCTGGACCAGAACGACAACGCGCCCGCGTTCCTCACCCCGCACTTCGTCTTCTTCGTCCCCGAGAACATACCGGCGCTCGCCCAGGTGGGGAAGGTGGGGGTGACGGACGCGGACGACGGGGAGAACGGGAAGGCGGAGGTGCGCGTCTTGAACGGCAGCGAGGCCTTCGTGGTGGACAACGCCCAGGGGACGCTGCGGTGCACCGCCGGCGTGGACAGGGAGACGCAGGACCACTACGAGCTCTACCTCGTGGCCACCGATAACGGCCGCCCCTCCCCTCTGACCGCGGTCGCCAGGGTGACGATCTTCGTGGAAGACGTCAACGACAACCAGCCAAAGGTCATCCTTCCCAACAGCAACCTGTCCTGTCTGACCGTCTCTCCGTCGACGAGGGCGGGCGCCATGGTCGCCAAGATCTACGCCGTGGACGAGGACTCGGGGCTGAACTCGGACATCACGTACGTCATCGCGGCGCGGCAGCCGGCCCACCACAGCAGCCCCTTCCGGCTGGACTCCAGGTAAGGGTGGGCGATGTGGAAAAATACAATATCACTATATTTTCCCAAGCTTTATCACGATACACAATCTTATCACGATTCTTTTTCATGTTGGTTTTTATGGTTATTTAATTTTCAAGTTACTTAAGTACAACCAGCAACCACCTACAGTAAAAGGTAACAAAAACTAAAAGAAAAAGGAGTAACAGACTATTTAGACCAGTGGTCCGCAAAGTGGAGTCCAGGGACTTTGTGGGTTCCTTTTGGGAGGTCTAAATTGATCGTTACAAGTATGTAACTCTGTATACAAATGAAACCAAATGGACTTGTATACTATCAGAGTTAAGGGGAGACTGTGACATTTTAAAGTTTGATAACTACTGATTTAGACCAAAATGCAGGTTTAAAATAATTCTGCAATGAATCTCTGTATTAACAATTCATTGTATCACGCTATACACGATATCTCTGAAAAGGCATATCGTGGAGACATTGCATCGTCTCAATTATATTTACAGGGTTCCCACACATTTTTACCAATTAATTTCCAAAACATTTCCAGAATATTTAACCAAATTTCCAGGACTATATAACAATAATTCAGCTCAATAACAAGTCACTTACTCCTATGCGCAATGCCCAAAAGACAGGTAGTGTATGCCAGTGGTTCTCAACCTTTTCAGGCTGTGACCCCCGAAATAATCATATTTGAACTGGGGACCTGAGCACTAAGAGTTGAGGGATTTTGTATAACACGTTTCTATTGTGAAAATAGCAGATCTACATGCTCACAACGCCTCGCAGCGCGAGACGTTGTGAGCATGTAGATCGGCTATTTTCACAATTTCTGCCTCTAATATTTGACAATTTGGCCAATGTTTAATTTATCATTTCAGAGGTATTAACAAAATCAATAACCAAAGACAATGCATAGCTATTTTTTCCAGGACCTTCCAGCCCAGGACCCTTGATCAATTCCAAAACTTTTCCAGTACTGGAAAAATATTTTTCTAATTTCAAAATATTTCCAGGAATTTCATGACCGTGGGAACCCTGTATTTATCACCATATCGCCCACCCCTATAACTCCAGGTCTGGAAACGTCACCCTGGCCCAGCGTGTGACCGGCAAGGACCTGGGCATGCACCACCTGTTGGTGGTGGTCAGCGACCGGGGGAAGCCGTCGCCGCTCCACACCACCGTTTGGGTCAACCTGCTGGTCAACGAGTCCGCGGGACCCTGTCACCTGGACAGCGTTCCCCGCTCGCTGCCGTACAGGCTGCACGCTCAGACCCCCTCCGAGGCGCCCATCTGCGAGCCCGAGGAGGAAGAGGCGGGGACCGCCAAACAACAGGCGCAGCTGATGCTGCTGGTGGGGTCGGCGATGATGCTCGCATCCATCTGCCTGTGCGTGCTGACAGCTGTTTGCTACCTGAGACAGAGGCGGAGACGACGGGGACAGTGGAGCAGGAGCGGACATAATGACATTCCACTCCGGCTGGAGGAGAAATGCTGCTCTGATGAGTTATAAGGGGGGCGGGGGGGGAGCGGTGTTTGTGTATACTGTATATCAGGGTTCCCCAATTAGTTTTCCCCAAGGGCCAAATTATGTCTAGGGTACCAAGCCGAGGGCCACAACATTGCAGGGGGGCGACGGTGGCGTTCCCGCTACTCCAGTGACAGTTCAGATATCGTCGTTGTCGGGTGAAAACCTTGTACTGTATGTCCAAAACCGTTCGTTTTGTATTTATCTTTTTAAAAATGATTTAAAGTAGTGAAAACAGCCGATCTACAAGCACACAACGACTCGCACCGCGAGGCGTTGTGTGCTTGTAGATCTGCTGTTTTCACTACTTTTGTGCGACGGCCTTGTATGATGAAGCAGAGCTTTACTTTGTGAAAGAACGTACACATTTTGAGATACGGGTTTTCCACCCGACAATGACGATATACTAGTGTTGTTGCTGCTCTTATACCACCATTATTACTGGGGTTGGTGGGGGCCAGACAGTAGCCCCCTGTGGGCCGCAAATGGCCCGCGGGCCGAATATTGGGGAACCCTGCTGTATATGCATACCGGTATTCCTAGGGGTGTCGCACCAAATTCGGGGCCCTGGGTACAAGGATTCACTGCGGGTCCCCCATATGAATGTTCTTCATAGGGGGGAGGTGGTTTAACCCATTTACACTGGTAACGCATTATTACGCATTATTTTGTGCGTTAACTATTGAAAAATAGTAGATATACAAGCTTGTAGATCTGCTGCTATTTTGGAAAAATCGTGAAAATATGTCCAATACAAGTCTTTGAATATTTCAAATTTTGAAAAACCTATGTTTCTATGAAGCCTGGGTTTCCGAGGCTAGTGGTGCTCAGACCTTTTCATGTGAAGGACCCCCCAAATGATATGTATTTGGCCATGGACCCCCATTTCAAAATATTTAGTTCCAGGGACCACCCAGAAGCTAAATTTGAGTTTGCACACATTTTCACGGCTTTTTAAAAATAGCAGCTATTTTTTCAATATCTAAGGTCTAAAATAATTAGGGCCCCTCCACCTTGGGCCCTAATAACTCAGTCCCACTTTTCCCCCCCTTGTGACGCCCCTGCATATTCCTACACATAACACATTGCATCTGAAATCTTTGTACAGTGTTAAGGACGTGTTAAGCCTCAATAATTAAATCAAATTTCAAATAGTTTTGTGTGGCAATTCCTGCTTTCGTTACTAAATGCTGTTAATTATTCTGAATGGAAAGGCGATGATAGCTTTACAAAAAAAAAGAAATGCGAGACTTGATTAAGCTGTAAGTAAACAAGCTCGGTAGTCAGAAAAACAATTATCCTCGTTGACACATGGCACATTCCACATCTGTGCCAAAACAAGCAACAGGAGCTAATCTGACAAATGATCCAGTGATGAGTCACATTAGCTTTTAAACGTGCGAGAGATTTCCATGTCAACTATAAAATAAATAAAATACAAGCACAAGCTAAGACTGCTGGGAGGAAGGAATAAAAGTGGATTTTTTTTACAAGTAACTGGAGGGATATAGTACATCTGTCATCTGTAGATTAGAATATATTGAAGCCCAAAACAAAGTTGACATGAGAGCGGTAACTTAGTCATTCTATCTGGGGATTAGCTACAGCAGGGGTTCCCAAACTTTTTTGTCTCAGGGCACACCATAAATATTTTTTTTAATCCGAGGCACCCCTACATTATAATTTTCACTCCCAGCACCTTCTATTTATAGCATAGCATTTATAGCATATCGTCGTTTTCGGGTGGAAACCTTGTATGTCCAAAACCGTTTTGTATTTATCATCTATAAAATGTAGACTAAACTACTGAAAACAGCAGATCTTCAAGCACACAACGGGTTGTGTGCTTGTAGATCGGCAGTTTTCACTAGTTTTGTGAGACAGTCTTGTATGATGAAGCAGGGCTTTGCTTTACCAAAAGACGTACACATTTGAAACTTGGAGATACGAGGTTTCTGCCCGACAGTGACGATATTTTTGTGATTATGTTGCGAGGAAAACGTTGAGATGATAGCCATTTTGGTTAGAACTGACTGAAAATAACTTTGTACTTCAAGTCTAAAATGATACTAAATATTTTTTCAAGTGTCCAAATAAATTCCAAATGTTGTGCAAATTATCTCGCGGCACCCCTGGACTGCTGTCACGGCACCCCAGGGTGCCCCGTCACCCTCTTTGTAAACCCCTAGATTAGAATATATTGAAGCCCCCAAAAAGAAGTTGCCATAAGAGCGGTAACTTAAGCCTCGAACAGAGTCGGGTCCGCGGTGTAGTGCGGTGTAGTCTTTTTGAGCGTTAACGTTGTAGTTTTATGACTCAAAAAGACAACACCGCACTACACCGCGGTGGATAGCCTTCCACCGCGGACCCGACTCTGATCGAGGCTTTAGTCATTCTATCTGGGGATTAGCTTCTACCCATGACCCCCAGCAGCGAGCAGGAGAGAAGTTGTGACACTGAGAGGTGGCTGAGGTAATCGTCTACCAACGTCGATCAGGGATTTCTCCGATTTCCCACTTTTGGTGATGTCGAGTCTCAGGTATTTAGAGGCACAAAAGGGTTTAATGTTGCACTGGTGGGGAGGTGGTGAAAGTGTCTTGTGGAGCAGCTTGCAGAGGGCCCGGGGAGGAACACACACCCACCCACCAGTCCACCGTCCCATCTCATCACCATCTCAATCCCCCCAGCATCGCTCCGGTCATCCGATATCCACCTCTTCTCGCCCACCACACACCTGTGCTGGAGCCTGGATCACACCCAAAGCTAACTAATTCAACTGACTACTGACTATTCAACTTTTCTTTCTTTCTTTTTCTCTTCGATGGCCGAGTTTTCGAAACGATATCACGCTGTGTTCAAAGGAACTACAAAAGAGTGCTTCTCAGTTCTCACACTGACGTTCTTTGATAGTCATTTGCCGCAGAAACAGGATAATAACAGGTTAACTGGATTCACGCTGCGTTTTAAGACTCCATCAGATGAATCCTCTTGGTTATCAAAATGTAGCTGAGAGACGCACAGCAGCAACACTTTGCAGAAAGAGGCCTCTATTGGTTCTCTTTACGTTCCCCTCAGATCCACCCTGCTTTTAACCCATTTAGAACGGGTACAATAGAACGGGTACACATTGTTGTGTATCATTATTTTATGCTTTAACGATTGAAAAATAGCAGATATACAAGCTCACAGCGCGGCACCGAGTGCCGCGCTGCGAGCTTGTAGATCTGCTATTTTTGAAAAATCGTGAAAATTAGAATTTTGACACGATTCTATAAGTGTCTTTTGAATCCTTCTAAGGTTTTTTGAAAAACCTATGTTTCTATGTCAGCAATCTGGCTATAGCCATCGTCAAAGAAAAGGTCCTTTTCACTTAAATGGAGCTCAGTTAGTCTGTTCTTGATAGACTAACTGTGTCAGTGGTTCTCAAACCTTTTCATGTGAAGGACCCCCAAATTGATATGTATTTGTCCACGGACCCCCATCTCAAAATATTTAGTTCCAGGGACCACCCAGAAGCAAAATTTGAGTTACAAAACGTTCGCTTTGAAAATACATATATTCAAAGATTTGCACACATTTTCACGACATTTTTCAAAAATAGCAGATCTACAAGCTCGCAGCGCGGCACTCGGTGCCGCGCTGCGAGCTTGTATATCTGCTATTTTTCCACTGGTTAAAGCATTCAATAATTCTAGGCCTAAATGGGTTTAAAAAGTAAAGTAATTTAACTTCTAAAATATCCCAGTGCAAGGTTAATATGAAACACCATGTGCAGCATGCCGGCAACTGCATTCAACCCCTGGTGAACAATTACAACAAAATGAACAACCTAATGGTTTACTGAGACTTTCTATTTTTAGGAAGAAAACCTGAACTGGTGTACACGATGCTTAGGCATAGGCAGGAGAAAGCCTGCCATCTACTGGGCAGCTGGAGAACTAAATGAGAGCTCTTGTGGTCGTGGCATTTAGCCAGAGGAATTAGGATGGGTCCCCAACAACACACACACTCGACAGACTTTCAGGTATAGGGCTGACAGCCTCTATTGATTTTTTGCCCTGATTATGACCTGTTGTGGTCAAAAACAGGTCAGTTATTGTCAGCGTTTGCCATGTTTTAATAAAGGCTTTTTATGCATTATGCCCCTTTCCTCCTTTTATTATTGAGTGCCCTGACCATCTGTTTTTTCTCTGTTTTTTTTCATGACCGAAAATACATCGAAACTAGAACCAATTACCGGAATTAATCTTTCTCGTGTAGGTTAACCGAATATAAACACTATACAGCAGGGGTCTTCAACAGGGGGTCCGAGACCCCTAGGGGGTCCTCAGAGTCCCTACAGGGGGTCCTCCAAATATTCCAATCCTTTTTTATATTAACAACTTGAACCCTAGTGTCCATATTCTGAGAACTGTAGCCAGAAATAGCAGATCTACAAGCTCACAACGCCTTGCGCTGCGAGAAAAACGTTGAAGACCCCTGCTATATACTGTATATATATATATATACAGTACATACATACATACACACAGTGTACACACACACACACACACACACACACACACACACACACACACACACACACACACACACACACACACACACACACAGTTTATTTCTTATACTAGTCATCATTTTCGAAGCAACAGCTTTGAAATAATCGTTGATTTTGATATTGATTTGAAGTCATATCACCCAGCAGCCCTGGGTTCAGGGCTGTCCCGCTATAAAATGCCGGGACTGACAGCCCTTTCATATCCACGCAATGCAAGACAAATGCACGAAGCCGGGGTGAGTTCTTCTCTCGCAGACTTTGTAAGTCGGCATTCAGACTTTTGCTCGAGGCAAATAGTCCACAATTCACAGCGCTGTGATGTTTGAAACCGCCGGAATGACAGACAGTTGAAGCCCAGAAGCAATAAAAGAGAAAAAAACAAAGGAAGGAGCAGGCAAAACTAATTGTACATGCAGGTATAAACACAGCATTCATGTGATTCATACTGGCTGCACTGTGAGCAGAGGTGGAAGATATAAAAGCTAGCTTCTGAAAACGTTCCGGGTTCTAAATCCCCAGACTTGAACTTGAGGTCTCCAACCTCCAACCACAATGTCTGCCTGCTTGCTCGGGGGAGACATTTTATTTGTACCTGCAGGCAGTACCACTTGTCAAGCAGTCGTTTCAATCAGTCAGACAAAGTGTGTGTGTGTGTGTGTGTGTGTGTGTGTGTGTGTGTGTGTGTGTGTGCGTGTGTGTGTGTGTGTGTGTGTGTGTGTGTGTGTGTGTGTGTGTGTGTGTGTGTGTGTGTGTGTGTGTGTGTGTGTGTGTGTGTGTGTGTGTGTGTGTGTGTGTGTGTGTGTGTGTGTGTGTGTGTGTGTGTCAGACCCTAGTACTTGAGTACTACTGGCACCACTAACTGTGTGTGTAGCCTAGTTTCTACTGTGATTGCATGCATGGCAATTTCCAAATATGTTTCCATCTGATTTGATCCAGCAACATTAGCCTACTACCATTCTGTTGATAAACATGGGAGCGAACATCAAACACTCCAGTTAATTAAATTAGGTATGCGCTGAAAGATGAGCCTGCCTCCTCACACTTTATCTCTATGGTCGATAGTGCCAACTGTCGTTCGTTGTCATGGTGACGTGATGTCACAAAGTGCAGTCCCGTTACTCATATTCATCACATGCAGAGCACTGGTTTTCAGCGTCAGGTTCATGGCTCCAACAGGGGTCCAAATGGACTCTTATAGTCGGGGATCCACATGCCCAAAAGCTCAAGGAATAGGGTTGAACCTCATCTCATCACTGTGATGATGACTCATCACTTTTCACACTTTTGTTGGTCCGTTTTCCAGCCCAAGCCAAGGAATGTTATTTGTGCAAAACAAATGCTTGCAATGGATTCAGAATCATGAAAACCCTCCAGTTTGACCCCTCACATGCTACTTAAAGCAGATTTTTTCGTTTTTATAATATATTTCCTTTCCTGTGTAGTGGAGTCAATGGGACAGTGAATATACAAATGGCCATAACCTTTTTTCGCGATGTTTCCGGCAGAGCAGGGCAGCAGGCCTCTCATTCTGTGGACCTTAATGACCAAACTAATAGATAAAACTAAAACAGAAATAAAAAGTGCGGCAGAACATCACAGGTCCTCTCCCATTTTGAGGGACTAGATCCCCGGCTATTTCCAAGGTCTGTATAGCTCAGAGAGATCACATTAACACAGAGGATTTCACAGTCTACACTGGTATATTTTGGGGTCCTTTCGCCCTTTATTGATAGTGCAGTCGGTAGACAGGAAAACAGGGAGAGAGATGGGGAGTGACATGCAGCAAAGGCCGGCGAGATCGGGACTCGAACCCGCGACACACTGTCAGGCATCAGAGCCTATGTGGTATGCTCCTGGACCGCTAGGTTGAGCATTCTGTATGATAAATCTTGTGTAATATTGTAATATTTTGAGATATGGATTTTTTGATTTTCATAAGCTCAAAATAAAAACAGGATTTTGAATATTTCACTGCATGTGCAATGTATCTAGAATATACTAGTGCGATGCCTCAGGGCGACAAGCGACCTCGCCCCATAGTTATGTGGACATCAGGGATCTCCATATATGGGCATAACAGGGATTTGTTCCCCTGGCATCACAGGGATCTCTCTAACAGGGCATCATAAATATCGATGACATCAGGGAACTTCATATATGGGCATAAAAGGGATTCTGTTAGTGTGACATCACATTGAAGCCAGAGTGTGATGTCTGAGCGGCAAACCCATAGACCGTAAAAATGTGTAGTCTGTACACGTCGTCTACACATCTAGACAGACAGACACGGACAAGCTGTGACATTTCTCATAGTAAACTGCGAACCTTCGGTCGCAATTAAAGTTTAAAATGTTGAATTATATTACAGAAGAAAATGAACTTTTTCCCAATATTCTAATTTCTTTAGCTAGGAATTAGAACCCCCATCTAAACCATCCCTATTATATCCTCAGAGATACAGACACATAAGGACCCCCGGGTGGTCCCTGGACCCGGCGTTGAGAACCACACGCGGCGCCCTATTGCACCTCTCTTGCTCTCACAGCATAGCCTGTACGCCGAACACGCAGGTGACATTAATTAAAATCTGTGAGGGTTCACCGGTCGGGGCGAGAGAGCCTGTCGGTTCGCCTGCAACCACATAGTGATGTTTCTACCGGGTTAGTGCTCGAGCACGCTGCTCTGCAGGGGTGTCGCACCAAATCCTGGGCCCTGGGTACGAGGATTCACTGCGGGCCCCCCCATGAATGTTCTTCATAGGGGGAGGGGGTTTAACCCATTTTGGACTGGGAACGCATTATTTTGTGCTTAAAAAATAAAAAAAATAGCAGATATACAAGCTCACAGCGCGGCACCGAGTGCCGCGCTGCGAGCTTGTAGATCTGCTATTTTTGAAAAGTCGTGGAGATTTGAGCAAGTTTTTTTTTTTAAACCTATGATATGTCAGTCAGTGGTTAGGGTTAGGCTCAAACTTTTTCATGTGAAGGACCCCCAAAGATGATATGTATTTGGCCACGGACCCCCATCTCAAAATATTTAGTTCCAGGGAACGCCCAGAAGCAAAATTTGAGTTACAAATGTTCGCTTAAAGAATACATATATTCAAAGATTTGCACACATTTTCACAACTTTTCATAAATAGCAGATCTACAAGCTCGCAGCGCGGCACTCGGTGCAGCGCTGTGAGCTTGTATATTATCTGCTATTTTTCAATAGCTAGAGTATAAAAATAATTAAGGCCCCTCCAGCTTGGGCCCTAGTAACTCAGTCCCACTTTTCCCCCCCTTGTGACGCCCCTGCTGCTCTGCGCAACCTGATGGGAATTCACCACACGTCACTTGACTTTATCACATTATGCAGCTCGAGAACTGGTGATGTTTTGGGGTATTGAGTTTATACATTAATTGATGTGGACAAAATGGAATTGGCCCCGACCCAAATACCGCAGCCTGAGTAGATGAGCATGGGTGGTTTCAGATTATAAATGATAGAAAAATATGCAAAGTTATGGCGCTATAAAATTAGGCTTATATACCAGGGCCTATTAAAGATAATTCCACCTTATTGATGCTCATGGAGGGAAGCCACATCCACTACCATTAATTGACAAAGTCCTATACTTTTAAGATCAGCTATCAGTGAGTAAATTAATGCACTAACGACACGTTACCCGTGGTCATATTCGAGATGCCACATGGAGCCCTGAGCTACACACCGCCCACCTGTCCCCACACTACACCATTTCCAGATACTGCTGTCACACGCTGCCACATTATGCTTGACAACATCCAGAATATCAGCCACATTTACATAGAAATAATAGCAAATCATCGCGAAACGGGAGGTTCTATTTTGAGAGACGGTGAGAGAAAGAGGGAAATGAGAGCTGATTTGACCACCCGATCAATCCAATCATACTCAGAAACAGCCATCCTGCCCGTCACATCTGATCTGAAAGCCTTAATCAGCTGCCACGACACGACATACATCGATTCATACGTCAGTCTCCTGCCGTTCGATAGCCAAAAACGGTCAATGAACATGATTAATTAGCCTTGGGGTCACAATGCAACAGCAATAGAGGCTGCAGGGTCAGATCCTAAGTCCATGGAACCCTGTACCCGAGACTGCCTCCTAGGGGTGGGCGATATATGGAAAAATACAATAACACAATATTTTCCCAAGCTTTATAACAATACACAATCTTATCATGATTCTTTTGGTTGAGTTGTTGGTTTTTATGATTATTTTTCAAGTTACTTAACAGTAAAACCACCAAAAAGAAAAGGAGTAACAGACCATTTAGACCAGTGGTCCTCAAAGTGGGGTCCAGGGACTCTCTGGGTTCCTTTTGGGAGGTCTAAATTGATCCTTACAAGTATGTAACTCTGACAGCATACAAATACAAACAGTATACTGTCAGAGTTAAGGAGAGACCTTGACATTTTGAGAACTAAGTACTGATTTAGACAAAAATGCAAGTTTAAATAAATTCTCCAATGAATCTCTGTATTAACAATTCAACAGTATCTTTCATAAGGCTCCCTCATTGTATCACAAAATAGGCCTATACAATATCTCTGAAAAAGCATATCGTGGAGACATTGTATCGTCTCAGCGATATTTCACCATATCGCCCAACACCCCTACTACCTCCGGGCCCTCCCACCCACACAGCACAGGATAACTCTCTCTCTTTTTTATCTTTTCGTCCTCAGCTTCGTCCCATAGGATGGAGGAAAAGAAAGCAAGAAGTGTCAAAATATCACCCTACCTACAGTGAACGAATAAAGCAGTCTCTCTGCTCACTCAACGCTGTGCAAAAATCTGATTTTGAGCAGATTTTTGCACAGCGCTGAATGTGCGGAGGCAGCTGCTTTTTTCATTCATTTGGTTCCCTTTGGCTCCAGCACCTCTCCTGAGTTTACTGGCAAGATGAGCTGTGTTTTCTCTCACTATAAAAGCCTGTGCTCTCTCTGCGCTGTACTGTACTACAATAATGTAAGGTTTGCAAAACAGAGCATATAGGAGCCTGGCACCATAGAATATAGGGATGGGTATTGGCAAGAACCTCACAATAAGATACGTATCACAATACTTGGGTCACGATACAATTGTATCACAATATATTGCGATGCGATACATATTGCGATATTCAACAGAATTTACATATTCTTTTGTAAAGTTGAAAATCCATGCCATGTACCACCTGGGTAGTCTAATAATATGCATGTGTACATCACATTATATTGATAACTCAATGGACAAATTGAGTCAAAACCATTTCATTAATAAAGCTTTCCATTTTCATTTATTGAACAGCATCGGAGTGTCAGGACTGGACTTCTATTGGTTTCTATGCACTGGAACTTTTTTTTTTCTCCAAAAGTTTTGCGATGCTACAGCCTGAAGTATCGATACAGTATCGGGAAATTAAATATCGCGATATATTGCCATATCGATTATATTGGCCATCCCTAATATACTGGGTCCTTTATTCTGTCTAGTTTGTATTTATTTGATACTGATTTATGTTCTTTCACTAACTTTATTTTTTATATATAACCACTGCAATTAAAATTTCCGTTTCAAGTCCGCCCAAGGGGGTCTCTCTCAGTTGGCCCCTGACCTTTGGGGCCAGGGCCCAGCATGACTGTGCAGGACAGAGAGCAGTTGCCTGCTGAATCAGATCCACACCACAAAGACACACAGCACATACAGAACAGTAGGGCTCCTACCTTTAGCTGTCTTGATGTCTGTGCGGTGAAGTCTTTGATCAGGTTATAGCTATTAAAAGACAGAAAACAGCTTTAGCAATTGGGTTTGTGACAGACAATACAAGGTAAAGCAAAGCCCAAGGCAATATGCCCATCCACTTTTGGGGAAATGAAGTAACTGTAGATGTATCTTAGCCACACTTGCAACTCTAGATTATTTTATAGGCCTGTGTTGAATCCCCAAATATGAATCTAATTTATATGAGTCTCTTATCATTGGAGACTGTTGCAAGCAAGTCTCTTATAGTGTGCTCATTCAATCTTTAAACAGAACTATCTCCAATTCTCTACAAAACCTCTACAGAATACTCTGAACATCAGCAGCAGCAGTAAGTTGCCTTGGTTCTTGTGCACAGAAGGATAATACTACTAGGGCCTACTAGTATAGATTCAGGAAACTCAAATGAGTGTTTTGTGACATAATTTCACTTGTGTTTTACCTGCGAGCAATCCTCCTCGAATCATAGTGGGAAAAGCCACTGGAGAATTTCCCACAGATATCATATGACACTGTTGTTCTGTTGTTGTATGTTCTGCTGTTATCTAGGCTACGTTTCTATCCATGTCCTGTCCACTTTATAAACTTTGTTATGCCAGCATCCCAACACGCCAGTCTGTCAAAACGCAACATTTCATCCAGAGAATCTTGAATATGATGATGCCATGATAGTGATATCAGGTTGCATAGTAGGTTAGGTTAGGTAGGCTACCCTGTGGTAGCTTCTCTCTCGTTCTGTTTCCAGTTTTCCACGCAGCTCGCACTTTTTGGATTAGCATGATGTGGTAAGGCTAGCCTACGTGCCACTTGCCAGCTGGTCCTTAGAATTTGCTGTGCCCTGCCCATGTGTAGCCTACTAGGCGCGACCTGGCGTTTGCCAACGGGTCTGAGGCCCTAAACTAGATGCATAATAGTATTATTCCAAGACCAAATTTAGAGAGAAATGTTGCTTCTGGGGGTCCCTGGAACAAAATATTTTGAGATGGGGGTCCTTGACAAGTTGACATGACAAAGTGTATTGTGTACAAAATGTAGGCTATTGACTCCTAACAGTTTTCTGAAAAATGTGTGGTTCTCAAACTTTGTCATGTCAAGGACCCCCAAAATTATATCTATTTGGACGAAGACCCCCATTCCAGGGACCCCCAGTCAGAAGCAAAGATTTGAGCTACAAATGTTCACTCTAAATTTGGGTCTTGGAATATCTATTCTGCATCCAGCTTAGGGCCTCGGACCCGTTGGCAAACGCCAGGTCGCGTAGTAGGCTAACCCACAGTCAGTCTAAGAGCAGACTACAGTCTAGACTCTAAACTCAGTCTCAGTTATTATTTTCTTACTTTATGAAACGAATCTCTATGAAATCCACCAACTCTCATAGACGGTATAGCCTATTATTCCCTATCACATCCCATTCCTGCTTATTTGACTAACATTTCTAACAGGCTCTGGTGAAAAACGCAGTCGACGGCAACAGGTCCTTCTCCTTCCTTTGTCCTGCTCTCTAGAGCGTCAGTGTTGTGCATTGTTCAAAATATCCCACACATAGCACTAGCAGTCTACGCGTAATGACGCACAACATGTTGCCACTCCAGGGAGCCATCTAAAAAGGAATAATCGTTTTATTCTGATAACAAGTGAGGAACCAAACGACAAGAAGACACTGCATGCGGAGGAGGCTCAAAAATAAAAGACTCAATGCCATCACACTGATCACAGTGACTGCAGTCTTGTGCAAATGACTGGATGCATGCTGGCTGCTTGCTGGCTGCTTGCTGCCTGACGCACAATAGACTAAAGTAAATTTCAGCCAAGCTCAAGAAAACCTTGACCTCTTCATTATTGTCCGCCTTGAACCCGAGCCCGCAGTTCATTGAAAAGCAACATTGTTTCTTTAAGATCGGACTCGCAGTCATCAGCAGAGTCTGTCCATTGTTGGTGGGCTTGGAAACAGAGCCGGATAGTTTCACATTGATATACGGGGGTGTTTGGAGACAAGTTTGCGCATATCATCAGAGAAGTGGAGCAGCTGCAGTCGGACGCAGCGGTTATAGAACAAGACCCCGTGAAACGCATCCTATCCAGACATGGGTGAGTGAAAAACAAATCATCTGTACCTTTTTAATTGGCTTTCTGTTGAACTTGATCGCCCCACTAAATACAGTGATCTGTGTCTAACGTTCTCTCTGATGGCACAGTCTATAGCCTACGAATGAATTGTGCCAGCTGAATCAAAAGTTATGTATTTTTTGGTTTTGGTTTGAAGATCCATCGGCTATATGCGCGCTTTGCTTGTCTTGATGCTCCACTCCGGGCATTTATGAGATGTATTTCATGCTTGAGATAGCAAGGGCCACTTTCTTTCAGAGGAGCCCTGTCGCATTTGCTCTCAGTCGCAATCTCTCTCAATTCCAAAGGGCACCATCACTTTCAGTCTCTCTGCTATGCATTTTCTTCTGTTTGGGGGGAAAAAAAACTGTGGCCTACATTTGTATTTTGAGCCAGAGATAAAAGCTGAGGCCGCTTTGAAAAACGGAGTTCTTGTGGCTTCCCGGGGCTTATGGGGTCATTAAGTTGAGTTAATTGCTACTAGATTGGCTGTATCTCAAGGGCACGGGACGGTACGTCAGAAGAGGGTTTTTTTGTGCATAATTGGCATGATTCACTTTAGCTTGTTTTTGTCGCGCAGCTTCTAAATAAATTAATATGAAATGGCAAGTCGCGGGCCAACATTTTTTACACCACCTCAGTTGGCAAAGGTTATTATTCCCCATCGTGTAATATGATTATGTAATCTGGATGACAGCCTGATCATACATTTGTTATCTATCAGTCCCCCTGCCTCTCTGTCTCTGTCTCTCTCTTACACACACACACACACACACACACACACACACACACACACACACACACACACACACACACACACACACACAGCCATACCACCATGTATGTAGGTATTATGTACCCAATCTGTGGGCCAACTGTAATGGCACTGGTACCCACTGACTGTACCAGGCACTGCCAGTCTACTTGCTCTGTATGTAGGCTATGCGTGTGGTGCACAGCACATTGTTTGTTTACATTGTTTCCCCTTACTCACCATAGAACGCTCCCCTAATGTCACTTCTCCTCCTGTTGCTCCCCACTGAAAGGAGTGTGTGTGTGTGCAGGGGCGTCACAAGGGAGGGGGGGGGGGAGGGGGGGGGGGGGGGGGGGGGGGGGAAGTGGGACTGAGTTACTATGGCCCAAGGTGGAGGGGCCCTAGTAACTTTAGCTATTGAAAAATAGCAGATATACAAGCTTGTAGATCTGCTATTTTTGAAAAGTCATGAAAATGTGTGCCAATCTTTGTATTTTTTAAGCAAACGTTTGTAACTCAAAGTTTGCTTCTGGGGGGGGGGGGGGTCCCTGGAACTAAATATTTTGGCCAAATACATATCATCTTGGGGGTCCTTGACATGAAAAAGTTTGAGCACCACTGACTGACATGGAAACATGTCAGGTTTCTTGCACACATTTTCACGATTTTTCAAAAATAGCAGATATACAAGCTCGCAGCGCGGCACTCGGTGCCGCGCTGTGAGCTTGTATATCTGCTATTTTTCAATAGTTAACATTCATGGGAGGCCCGCAGTGAATCCTTGTACCCAGGGCCCAGAATTTGGTGTGACGCCCCTGTGTGTACGTGCATGCTTGCGTGCGTGCGTGCGCGCGTGCGCAGCATCGAGGTGCCTCTGGCCTCTTTGTGTGTGTGTGACATTGGTGGCCCTTGTATCCCCACGAAGCCTTCAGACAAAGACCGTTGTCTCCGCAGTCACAAAAGCAGCCTCTCTCTCTTTCTCTCCTCTTTTTTTTGACTGTGTCTCTCCTCCGTGACCTTCCCCCTTTTCTCACACTCTGCGCGCTGGCAGGGGCCAGTGAATGGAGTCAGGGTGAGAGCCGGGGTCAGAACCCGGCACATCCCCGTGCCCTTGGCTCCCTGGCAGCCTTTCAAAACAGCACATGACGGAGGAGGAGGGGGTTGGGGGTGAACACAGCTATATTATACGCCACCAGAGCACCAAGCAAACATTGCGGCTCTGCTCACATGCAGCAGCAGCTGGCTGGCACACATTACTTAAATTAAACCAGTGGTTCTCAAACTTTAAAATGTCAAGGTCTCCATGCATGTGTGACAGTGTACACATGCATGGAACCAAATGATTTGGTTCCATTTGTACACTGTCACAGTTACAGACGTACATGGGTCATTTTAGACCCCCATTAAAGGAAGCCACAGAGTCCCTGGAATTCACTTTGAGAACCACTGACTTAAACCAGTGGCTCTCAACAGACTCCCAGATGTCTTTGGCCGCGACTGGCCCCATCTGAAAATATTTTGTGCCAGGGACCGCCATACAAGAGTTCTGTTGTTAAAAAATGATTAAAACATCATCATCATACCCGGAAGTTATGTGGGAACGCCTACTAAGTGGCAAAAAACTACTTTCTGGCATTGACAGCCCATACATCCAAACAGAAAAGTCCTATCTGATTGCATTAAACAACGTTAAACTCACTTTGCCACTCAATTTGCCATTCACTTTATGCATGCGCATACCCTCTATAGCAGATCTATGCGACAACAGGTCGCATTGCGATATTCAATGAGCTTGTAGATCTGCTATTTTCAAATAGCTGATGTGTATATAGGGTTAACGTGGTTACACTGACTCGGCTGGGCACCCCTAGGAAGCCGCTCAAGGACCCCTGTGGGTCCCCAGACCCCACTTTGAAAACCCATTGACTTAAAACTTAGTAAAACAGACCTGAGTTAATTGGCTCTGTACTTGGTGCATTCTTTTTTCCCCCCTCTACACCAAATCTCTTTGCTGAAAATAGATGATCTACAAGCTCAAAACACGTTAGATAGATATAAATAGATCAGCTATTTTCAGCGAATGTTCCACCCAGAATAGAGATGCTATAGGGCTCAAGTGGACAAACTGCTTCAGCTCTCCATTGTTGACGCCTAGATGTTTTAGATTTCTGTACAAAATCTAATCTGACAACAAAAATCCTTTCTTATAGCGGTCCCATGGAACAGAACGTAACTCTATTCCAATGGTCCGGTCCTTGGCCTAATCCATAACAATCTGCAGGACCTTAGCGTGAAAGTGTTTGTGAACCACTGAAGTAGACTAGAGGCTGTATGTTATGGTGGATGGATGTGCCGTTATATACAGTACCTGAAATATCCCTGCAATGACATCTCATCTGGCTGCCTGCCATCTAAGCAAAGTCAAGTTAGTTTCCATAAAGGCAATTTGGTGTGTGTTACACTACATATTGCATAGAAAGGCCCGATAAGGCATTTTAAAAGAAAGATAATAAGTGTGTGTGTGGTGGGAGGGGGGTTGGTTGGCAAACTATATATAGGTGAAAATGCAATTATAGTTTTACTTATTTTCACACTATCTACAATGAACTCTTACCGTAAGGAGTATCGTAGTGATTAGAGCAGTGGTTCTCAACCTGAGGGTCGGGGGGGGGGGGGGGGGGCAGGTGGGTCCCCAAATTACAATTATGCTCACAATGTTGTGAGCATGTAGATCTGCTATTTTCACAATAGAACTGTGTCATACAAAAATGTAATGCCTCAACTCTTAGTGCTCGTCAGGGTGGAGGGGTCCCCAATTAAAATATGATTATTTTGGGGGTTGCAGCCTGAAAAGGTTGAGAACCACTGTATTAGAGCATTATCTTTCTGTTGAACCTCTGTTGCTCAGTATAGGAACCAACCAACACACCTCTATGCGTGAAACTGATTACAACGCATGGGGCTCTAACCCCAAGCAGAAATCCCTTCAAAAACATCTATTTCAAGCACTGTATAGGGAACAGGCCAAGGCAGAGAAATGCATTATCCATGTACCGTATACATAAGCACTGTACATGTAGTATGAAAATGCTCCAGTGTATGTGCAAGGCATGACATTCCATGCGTTAAACGGAGGTGTGGCGTTTGTTCACGCAGGTTGCTATGACTGCTGCATGCGCTGCCTGGGCGGGATACCCTACTGCTCCGTGGTCGCCACCCTGCTGTGTTTCTCGGGCATCGCCCTCTTCTGCGGCTGCGGGCACCAGGCTCTCACCGAGACCGAGAGGCTCATCGAGACCTACTTCGCCCGCAACCTGCAGGACTACATCACGCTCGCCTACATGTAAGTGGTCATCGTCGCTGAGAAGAGAAGACGGGCAGCGTTTGTGCCAGTCTCCTGGCACAGACAGACAGGAGGGTGTATTCTGATTTTTTAACTGGCCGGTGGAGGGTGCCTGGTGCTACAGTACTATCTACAGTACTGCCCTCCATCTCTGCCAAAGTGCCCTTGAGAAATCCACCAAGACCAGGGGATGCTGCGTTGTCATTTGACCTCTGATGTGTAAAACATAGCTTTAGTAAACTGTACTGTATGAGATGGATAGATAGATAGTACTTTATTGATTCCCAAGGGGAAATTCAGATATCCTATAGCTCATACAGGCATATTAGTTAAAAACGCATCACAAAAGGTGGACACAGGTTAAAAACAGAGAATGAATAATCATAAAAAGCATTAAAAAGGTAACCTTGGGGATAATAAAAAGTCCTTTGCATAGACCCAAAAACAATTAGCGGCTGGCCATCGAATTAAAGAGTCTAATAGCGGAGGGGATAAAAGTGTTCTTAAAACGATCATTTTTGCAGGGCCATGAACAGAACAGGTCCTTACGCTTACTGTTTTGGCCTTGCAGGAGGGATAGGCTCAATGACAAATCTCAAATACCATGTTAACCCATTTAGACCTAGAATTATTGAATGCTTTAACTATTAAAAAATAGCAGATATACAAGCTCACAGCGCGGCACCGAGTGCCGCGCTGCGGGCGAGCTTGTAGATCTGCTATTTTTGAAAAATCTAGATTTTCTTTTGCAAGTCTTTGAACATATCTATTTAAAAGCGAACATCTGTAACTCAAATATTTGCTTCTGGGAGGTCCATGGAACAACATATTTTGAGATGAGAGTCTGTGGCCAAATATCTGTAATTTTGGGGGTCCTTGACATGAAAAGGTTTGAGAACCACTGATTTAGAAAAAGGATTTAGAAGTCGCGTCAAAGATCGAGTCAAAGATATTCAAAGACTTGCACACATTTTCACGATTTTTTCAAAAACGGCAGATCTACAAGCTCGCAGCGCGGCACTCGGTGCCGCGCTGTGAGCTTGTATATCTGCTGTTTTTCAATAGTTAAAGCATAAAATAATGGTTAAAGTGGTCAAAATCTAACGCGACTCGGGCGCGTTCCAGGTATTTGAGAGTTAATTGACGGAAGATATATTTGATCACGTTTCTTCTCCTTCCACCAGCATCCAGTACTTCCAGTACGTCATCTATGGCCTGGCCTCCTTCTTCTTCCTCTACTGCATCATGCTGCTGGCTGAGGGCTTCTACACCACCAGCGCCACCCGGCACACCTTCGGAGAGTTCAGGAGCACGGCGTGCGGCCGCTGTCTCAGTTCCTCGGTAAGAGCGTCGGAGGCGGATCAATGTCAATGTGTCACAGGCCTGTAATTTTGTCATTTTAGGGGCAAGGCCACTTGGCCTTTGGTGTTGTCCCATTTTTTGAGGGCACTAAGGCCAAATGCCAGGGCAGGAAGGCCATAAAATAAAACAAGATTTTAGTCCATTGAAAGAATGTTGAATTTAAGGGTTGGGGATGATAACTTAATCTGCAGTGAAATAGATAAATGATGGTATTTACAATCTGATGAATCCATGCTCAGCCCTGCACCAATCAAAGTCACTGTATTGGTTTAAAGATGGGGACTCGGGGGAAGTTAAGATTTCAGAATCTCAACCAAAGACACCGGTGTCTACATGACAAGAAAGAAACACTGGTGTCTACGTATTGCTAAGAAAGAGACAGAGGAGAAAGTGGTACAGTCAGCTGGGGCATTAAGGCCACTTTGGCCACGGGTCATGCCATTGGTTTGAGGGGCACAAGGCCAAACTGAGGGGCAACGGCGGCCATTAGCCGGGGAGCCACTGTGCCAAAATGAGAGAAGACCTGTGATGTCATGACATACTCCAAATTTTAGTTTTTCCTATTAATTTGGTCAATAAGGTACACAGAATGAGAGGCCTGCTCTGCCGGAAACACTGCGAAAAAAAGTTTCCCATTGACTTCACTATACTGGAAAAAAACACACCAAAAAAAGTAGCATGTGAGGGGTCAAACTAAGGGTTCTTCATGATTCTGAATCCATTGCAAGCATTTGTTTTGCATGAAAAACATTCCTTGGGCTAGATTTCAGCCTCTCAAACCTGTGAAAAGTGATGAGTCATCACTTTTCACCGTTATTTTGGTCCGTTTTCTAGCCCAAGGAATGTTTTTCATGCAAAACAAATGCTTGCAATGGATTCAGAATCATCAGGAACCCCTAGTTTGACCCCTCACATGCCACTTTTTTTTGGTGTGTTTCTTTCCTGTATATTGAAGTCGATGGAGTGAATATACAAATGGCCATAACTTTTTTTCGCAGAGTTTCCGGCAGAGCAGGCCTCTCATTCTGTGTACCTTAATGACCAAATTAATAGAAAAAACAAAAATAAAAAGTATGTCATGACGTCACAGGTTTGGGCCTGTGGCTCCCCGGCTACATGGCCTCCATGAAATTCCTGCCTTACTGTGGCCTGTGCCTAGCGGCAACACTATAGTCAAGCATTTTGATGAGATAAGAATGCAGATTATATTTGGGACAGCTGGCTCTTCTTGCTCTCCATGACTCACGGGGGGAAAAAGACGGGAGAAATTAAGGTTGAGTTTGATCGTCGGTGAGATGTCGAAGCACAATTATCATCAAGAAAAGATTAAGGGGCAAAGATGAGAAAGAATGTGATTGTGGCGGAGTGAGTGTGGGCGCCAAGAGGGAACGTGACGACGGACTTGAATAAAGGCTCCTACTATGTGTGAGAGTCAGAGAGCAGCTGTGATGCCCTGGCGTTTCATTGTGCGTTACAGTTCATCGTGGTGACGTACATACTGGCCGTGCTGTGGCTGCTGGTGTTCGCCTTCGCCGCCCTGCCCGTCTACTTCTTCTACAACATGGACGCCACCTGCCACACCATCGACGACCTGACGGAGACGCCCGCCAGCATCAACCAGCTGTGTGTCGACGCCAGGCAATACGGTAACGCAGTGGTTTACCGTAAATATTTGAACTGGGGACCCCCCCCATTCTACGAGCACCAAGAGTTGAGACATTACATTTTGTATAACAAGGTTCTATTGTGAAAATAGCAGATCTACATGCTCACAACGCCTCGCATCGCGAGGCGTTGTGAGCATGTAGATCGGCTATTTTCACAATGTCTGTCTCCGATATTAATATTTAATTTGACATTTTAGAGTTATTAAAAGGTCCTTAAATTGTCACTTAAGACATGTGCAGATAGGGCGCCCACTGGCCTACTGGTCCAGGCGCATACCACATGGGCATTGCCATGTAGGCATTGATGCCTGACGGCGTTGCCGGTTCGATTCTCGATCCGGACGACCTTTGCCGCATGTCACTCCCCTTCTCTCCTCCCCATTTCCTGTCAGTCTAGCTGTCCTATCGAATAAAGGCATAAAAGCCCAAAAAAAATCTTTATGAAAAGGAAATGTGCAGATACCCCCTATACCAGGGATGCCCACACTTTTTTGATTTGAGATCTACTTTTAAAATGACTAGCTCAACATGATCTACCCATCCAAAATGTTTTAGCTGAGGGCCTAAGGAAGGCTTTGGAATAGCAGCACTGGCGTTACATTTTAGGGGGAAATAATAAATACTGGGGGAAATGTCTTCATCCCATTCTGTATGGAAGTGGTAGGTTTTGAGGTTCTTTGTAATGCTACTGACTCCTGAACAAAGTATTGTATTGGAGGTTTGCCTACTTTAGAAGCCATGAAGGGAGCTGACAGGCCCTTCTTGATATCATATTGACATATATTTTATATTTTAATTATACCCTATATTTTTAGAGGCATGGCGTGTGGTCTACCTGCACACCCTTGGTGATCTACTGGTAGATCACGATCTACCTTTTGGGCACCCCTGCCCTATACCCTTAAACTTTATGTTGCTTTGTTTAGTGTTGAGTGAGAAAATAGTGTTGCACATTAAGCTAATCATCTGGGGACCCCACCCCAAATCATTTGGGGACCCCCCTGGGGGTGCCAAACCACAGGTTGAGAACCACTGCAGTAAAGGATAAACTCTTTGTTGTTGTTTTTTAATCCATGAATCAAACGGCATCCTTCTTCCTACATGAATGAGAAATGAGATGAGATTCAATAAGGCCTCTAAAGGAGCCAGGCGTCATGCTGGTCTTTGTCATATCAAAAGACGCGGGCGCTTCTTGAAGGGAATGAAAGGGTTCAGGATCATCACGATGAAGAAGCAAACTCGTTAGCGGGGAAGGGATTCCTCCTCCACGCTATAAGAGTGCCTTCTTCATGTTGAATCAGACTGTAATGTATTCAGTTCAGCTTGTCAGCAATCAACCACTTAATCCTGACTCTGCCGTACAAGGAAAATATGTCACGATGCAGCATGTTTCAAGCTTGTAGATCAGCTACAGTCAGCTCTGTGCGCGCAACACCAGCGTATAACATGTAGTAAATCTCAGCTAAATGTTGTTAAAGATGGGGTGCCATCATTGTTTTCCTCCCTAACACATGATCAGGTATTATGATTATACTAGGAGGAAGATGTTTTCCAAAAGTGTACAGAAAGTGTTAAAATTGTGAATTTATGTGGCCACACACCCACCAGTTCATTAAGCCTGGTTCTCGTGGGGGTCATGCCTATGTTCCCTCAACCCTATGTTCCCTCACTGAGGTTAGGGTTAGGGTTAGGGTTAGGGTTAGCCACACCCACAGTGTTGGGTGTATGGTAAAAGGGGAGGGGATTATTTTATGATGCCATTAAATCTGTGTTTTTCTAGATAGATAGATAGATAGATACTTTATTGATCCCTGAGGGGAAATTCAGATATCCCATAGCTACATACCGGCATATTAGTTAAAACACATCACAAAAAAAGGAGGAGCACACAGGTTAAAAACAGAGAGTGAATAAACATAAAAAAACATTAAAAAGCATTTAAAAGGTAACCATGGGGATAATAAAAAGTCTAATAGCGGAGGAAATAAAAATGTTCTTAAAACGATTATTGTTGCAGGGCCACGAACGGAACGTGTCCTTACGCTTGCTTTTCTGGCCTTGTTGGATGCTGTGGAGAGGATGGCTAGCATTGCTCGTTATGGCCCTGCTCTTCTATCGGGCCTTTTGACTTGTGGCTTTCAGGAAGAAACAAAAAATACACTTTGAAGGCAAATCTTTTCACATTATAACCACACATGAGGGTCTGTTAGAGTAATGTTAACTCCATAAACACATACCAAACAGAAAAAGTACAAAACCATGGCACCACCTCTTTTAAGAGCTGGAGATTATGGTGAATATTTTCTTTTACAGGACTACTGCCTTGGAACGCCGTGCCAGGGAAAGCTTGCGGAATGACCCTGTCCACCATCTGTAAGACCAGAGAGGTGAGTTAGTAGTCTGTTAAGTTCCGACATATAAATCTTCACGTGACACGAAGCCAAGCGCTCGTCTTTCTTGCCGTCACTGACTCTCCGATCTCTCCCCCCTCCAGTACCGGATGACCTACGACCTGTATGTCGCTGCGTTCGCCGGCGCGGGCGTCACTTTGCTGGCACTGGTGAGTTGATTCGATTCTATGGCTTCTTGGAGCGGTGCCAGCGTGGCCACTGGCTCAGCAGCACCGGGGCACAGGGGCGTCACAAGGGGTAGGAAAGTGGGACTGAGTTACTAGGGCCCAAGGTGGAGGGGCCCTAGTAACTTTAGCTATTGAAAAATAGCAGATATACAAGCTCACAGCGCGGCACCGAGTGCCGCGCTGCGAGCTTGTAGATCTGCTATTTTTTGAAAAGTCGTGAAAATGTGTGCAAATCTTTGAATATGTGTATTTTTTAAGCGAACATTTCTAATAAAATGTTGCTTCTTGGGGGGGTCCCTGGAACTAAATATTTTGAGATCGGGGTCCGTGGCCAAATACATATCATCTTGGGGGTCCTTGACAGAGGTTTCTTGCGCACATTTTCACGATTTTTCAAAAATAGCAGATCTACAAGCTCGCAGCGCGGCACTCGGTGCCGCGCTGTGAGCTTGTATATCTGCTATTTTTCAATAGTTAAAACACAGGGGCCCCACAGTGAATCCTTGTACCCGGGGCCCAGAATTTGGTGTGACGCCCCTGACCGGGGCACAATGGTTGTTGTGGCCCCTGTGACTGGTGTGACGCTCAACGTGTAGGCAGAGAGGCATCTCAGGCCTCCATCGCTGATGAGTTCTGCCCACCATTGCTCTCTGTTCCTCGTCTCAGCTGATGCCAACAGCTCAAGGGGTCGGGTCCACATAATGTTTTGTTTTCTTCTCTTTTCTTTGCTATGGTAAAAACGTTCTGCCGTGCCCATTAAGGCCTAGAATTATGTCACGCTTTAACTATTGAAACATAGCAGATATACAAGCTCACAGTGAGCTTGTAGATCTGCTATTGTTTATTTTATTTTATATATATATCTTTTTAAAAGCGAACATTTGTAACTCAAATATTTGCTTCTGGGTGGTCCCTGGAACAACATATTTTGAGATGGGGGTCCGCGGACAAATACATGTAATTTTTGGGGGTAATTTTGACATGAAAAGGTTTGAGAACCACTGATTTAGAAGGAAGGATTTAGAATACCGGTACATTTATAGAATCGTGTCAAAAATATTCAAAGACAAATGATCACGATTTTTCTAAAATAGCAGATCTACAAGTGCACAGCGTGGCACTCGGTGCTGCGCTGTGCGCTTGTATATCTGCTATTTTTTATTAGTTAAAGCATAAAATAAAGGTTAAAGTGCTTCAAATCTGAAGAACACAGATTTCTAAATGTCTTCTAAATCCAAACGGTTTTCTGGTTTTCCATATCAGTGGCGCTCAAACCTTTTCATGTCAAGGACCCCTAGAATTATATGTATTTGACCGCGGACCCCCATCTCAAAGTATTTTGTTCCAGGGACCCTGAGAAAGAAAGATTTTAGGACCTGAATTTATATCGTTACCACAACCATGAGAAGTCTGTGGTTGCCATAGTTCCAGCTAGGCTATTTTGTGCTACTAACGCTGCACATGTTGAGAAAAGGAGAGACACGTTTCTACTGTGTCAGTCTTCTTCAGGGTTTTATCCCTTTGTGTTTTGCTACTAGCGCCGCACATGACCTGACATTCGAGCACAGCGGTTGCTGGGCTCAAACATCGTGGGCATCAATAAATGCTCCATGTGCTTGGTGAGAGACTGATCTGGACATGATATCCATGTCTTGACCATGTCTTGACTCAAAGAATGCTTACTCTGGACACGGTCCCTAATAACCCAAACAACATCTGCTGGTTCTACAGCCAGGCGAATGTTGTGGCCATTTAGACTTTCATGCTCCATTACAGAAGCCATTGTATGGAAAGAATCTGATGTCTAAATTGATATTTAGTGGATGAACTGTCTGTTTACTGTCTTGTTTTCTACATTTCTCTCTCTCTCTCTCTTTCCATAGCTGACCTATATCGTGTCAACCACCTATAACTTTGCGGTGCTGCGATATCTGGGCAGAAAGGGCATAGGGGCACGGTGTTAGGAGCACCAGGAGTCACTGCGTCCGTCACTACTGCACACCCAACACACAGGGACCTAAAGGGACAACACCACCACCACCACCACTTGCATCACCGTCTTGCCTGTGTTGTTGACTTTTATTGTCACCAAGCTCTCCCTCTCCCCACGAGATTACCCTTTTAACTTTCTATTTTCTTAGCACGGTTTGTTTTGTTTTTGCGGAACGATGTTGAAATACCAAGATTACCATTTTTTATTTTTTATGTTACAGTATTTTTATGGTCTGCTGCTTTTGGGTCTTTGGCTTTTTTTTTTTTTTTTTCTCATCACCAAAATGTTGTGTAAATATGAGGAGGTTAGTGTATATCTGTGCTTTCTATCAGTCCAAACAAACATAACGGTCTCCTAACAAAATAACACAGGTTGAGGCCTTAAAACAAGCAATTTATTTTTGAAATGCGTGCTCAGCTCGAGGCATTGGGGAGTGGGGTAGAGGAGGGGAGGGGGGATGGATTATCATCACCATGACTACCGTCCCTCACATCTGGTTGCCATGGTGGCAGACGACCGTGCTTTTTTGCTGTGTCATTCTGACCTCGGGACTCTTTCTCACGGGCATGAGTAGAAGCCACAACAATGGAGTCAGGCCCCGCTTTGAAAGCCGGGCCAATTGGGGTGGGGGGGGTGGGGGGTACCTGCTCTGGGGAGCTGTCCCAGGGGTCAGATCACATGTCAAGGGAGAAGGTTTGCTGGACAAAGAAGGGTTCGGTTCACTACGAACGTTCTAGGACAGCAGCCCTCCCCCCAAATAAACAACAATAAAATTAAAGGACAACATGGGTTCATGTTTTAGATTGTAAATAGATTAAAGAAGAAGATGAGTGTTAAAATGTTTTCATTTACTGCTTTCTATCGTTTTAGTGGTTTTAGCCTTTTTGATTGGTTGGGGGCAAGTGGCTAAATATGCATTTTTAGACACAATAAGTCCATTTCTCAAGATGACTAAATATGCATTTTTAGACACAATAAGCCCATTCCCAAGATGACTAAATATGCATTTTTAGACACAATAAGTCCATTCCCAAGATGACTAAATATGCATTTTTAGACACAATAAGCCCATTCCCAAGATACAGCGCAATCTTTCATGGACAGATGTGACTTATGGGGGCTAGTAGTGTTACTGTAAATGGTAATAAAAAAATTCTGGCTTCTTGTGTCTAAAAAGACATAATATAGCCACTTGTAGTTTTAAGCAAAAACGGTAGAAAGCAGTAAATAAAAACATTTTAACGCATCTTTTCTTGTCTCTATTTACAATCTAAAATATGAACCCTTGTTGTAAAAAAAAAAAAAGTTGTCCTTTAAAATAAAAACATGCATATCGTCGTTGTCGGGTGAAAACCTTGTATGTCCAAAACCGTCCGTTTGGCATTTATCATTTTAAAAATGATTTAAACTAGTGAAAACAGCCGATCAACGGCGCGAGGCGTTGTGTGCTTGTAGATCTGCTGTTTTCACTACTTTTGGGCGACGGCCTTGTGTGATGAAGCAGGACTTTACTTTGCGAAAGAACGTACACATTTGAAACTTGGAGATACGAGGTTTTCCACCCGACAACGACGATATACTGCCTCATGACGACTAAACCACTTTCAACTTGGCATCCCTATTTTTGGGCATGTCATTATATGCGAAAATCAGATGAAAATAGAAGTTCTCCAAGCCCACAACCCATCGCATCGACGCGGTGTGAGCTTCTAGATCGAGTATTTTTGGCGTTCGTCGTATAACTAAGTATATACTGTAGGGCTTCGAAGTGGTTAAAGGAATAAAATGATCCTCAGATTGAGAAGGATGAATTATTTGATTTAGTTCTAAATGGTTTCTTTCTGACAAAAGGGACTTCCTTGTTTAATTAGCTTAATATTGATCTAGAATGGTCTGTAATTGGTTCTCTCATAATCCAGAGATGGCAAAAAGTGCTTAGTGCTTCCTTATCTAGCAGCCTGGTGCTAATTGACCTAAAAGCCACAAGTGCAACGTGACTCCCCCTGCTGTTGCATGCATGGCTGCGCTTGACAGAGATAGGGCTGCTCTGTTTTGTCTAATTCTCTAGGAATCTTTTTTTTGTAGTTATTGTATAACACTTTTTAAAAGACTTTATGTAGATAACAATGTACTAACAATTTTTTTTACACATTTCAGTGTTACTAACAAGAGCTTTTCGCGACGTACTAAGTAGATTATTCAATTTGGTGAAAGCCTTTAGCCTGCGGCGAGGGCTGGTTTCTGTGAATTGCCGGTTGGCAGCGTGTTAAGCATTTTTTAAATGCGTTTTGATAAATCGTTGATACTAAAAAGATTGATCTTTGTTGGTATTTGATGCTGTGCCTCCAGACATCTGCAGTCGTTTTGTTTTGTTTAGTGTGTGTGTGTGTGTGTGTGTCTTTTAGTGCCAGTGTGGGCGTCCGTGTATTGGCACGGTGTGAAGACAGAAATGCCATCTCTGGCTCAGAGCCATCGTTTGGGCGACTCGGTGTCCTGCAGTGGTAGAAGAAGAACTATTACCCCATTTAGGCCTAGAATTATTGACTGCTTTAACCAGTGAAAAATAGCAGATATACAAGCTCACAGCACGGCACCGAGTGCCGCGCTGCAAGCTTGTAGATCTGCTATTTTTGAAAAAGTCGTGAAAATGTGTGCAAATCTTTGAATATACTGTATTTTCAAAGCGAACGTTTGTAACTCAAATTTTGCTTCTGGGTGGTCCCTGGAACTAGATATTTTGAAATGGGGGTCCGTGGCCAAATACATATCGTTTTGGGGGTCCTTCACATAAAAACGTTTGAGAACCACTGACATAGTAGTCTCTCAAGAACAGACTAACTGAGCTCCAGTTGAGTGAAAAGGACCTTTTCTTTGACGATGGCTGGCCAGATTGATGACATAGAAACCTAGGTTTTTTTCCAAAAATCTTAGAAGGATTCAAAAGACACTTATAGAATCGGGTCAAAATTCTAAAATGGCAGATCTACAAGCTCGCAGCGCGGCACTCGGTGCCGCGCTGTGAGCTTGTATATCTGCTATTTTTTTTTTATATTTAAAGCATAAAATATTGCGTCATAATGTGTTCAGGCCTAAATGGGTTAAAAAAAAGTAGTAGCTATAAAAAAAAACTTATAAAAAGTAAAAGTTTTACTTGGGGTAAAAGTACAAACGTACAGATCCATCTTGAAAAATTACAATACGGTGTAATTGTGTAAAGTGGGACGTTTCCAAAGTCAGTTTGATTGATGATTCGATGATTCTGCAATGCATTTTAACACAATATTCAAATTTTTCGAGATGGATCTGTATTTGCATCAAAATATAATTAGAGTACCAAAAGTCAAGTTGTTCAAACTCTTTCAAAAATAGCAGATCCACCTACTACATTTTGAATAGACTAACTTTTTTTTTTTTTTTTTACCTCCAGTGGAGAAGAAGTATAACATATTGCAAAAATGTCAAAACTCAAGTAATGTCAAAGTGCCTCAAAGTCGTACAGTGCTTGAGTAAATGTGTACTTGGTTACTTTCCGCCACTGGTGTTTCTCCTTTCTTTTCTTGTCCACACAGGTGCACAGTTGCCTTCAGCTGGCAGCCGGCCAGGTGCACCTGAAGAGATGGCGGAGGGAGCTCAGGAAGGACTGGGACCTGTACGGGACCCTGCGAAGAGGGAGAGACAGAGGAGGGACCCTCAGCTCTCCCTACCCTGCCTACCCCGTGCCCCTGTCCCTCTCCCTGACGCCCTCCTCCTCCGAGGCTCTGACACAATATGAACCCGTGTCACCCTCCTCTGTCTTAAGTCTGGAGTACAATTAATGACAAAACAGGGCCTGAGTTGAGCCATTTCAAATGCGGCCAGTGTATGATTGCTTTTTTTGAGCACAGTATTGGTACGCTGGTTCTCAATGTCTAGGGATCTGGGGCCCACTAGTGCAGTGTTTCTCAAATTTCAAGGTCTCCCCTTAACTCTGACAGTGTACAAATGGAACCAAATGAACCCGTTAGGGTTCATTTGGTTCCATTTGTACACTGTCGGAGTTACAGACCACTTGTATGGGTCAATTTAGATCCCAATGCCTAGAGGAACCCAAAGTCCCTGGAATCCACTTTGAGAACCACTGCACTAGCGGTCCAAGTGGACCCTTGCGGGTGTAACTCCTGAGTGTACAATGGGTTATGTTCGGGACACCAATCTGCACTGTAATATTCCTATTGTTCATTTAACTCACTTAGAGGTCCATTTGTGCACTGACCCATAAAAGGTCCATCTATTCTTGACCCCCGGTGGTTCCTGAACTTGTACATTGAGAAACAGTGATATGTATACCGTAGTAATCTTTTTGTTGTGCACCAATTCGTTTTTCTGTTGATCATTTTGAAAGAATTTTGTCTTCTGGTGTGAAGTCGTAGGGATTATGCCAAGGCAGTTAGGAACTTTTGTCTCCTGTTGTTTTTTTGTTGTTTTAGTTTTTTAATTAAGCCCAAGAATTATTATTTAGAGCTTGCTTCCCAAAATACTGTGCTGTATTTGAGGTGTTTCCAGAGAATTTACTTCCCTCCATTGTTAGCTAGTGTTTACTCAATATGTCAAGCCGTATCGGAGGACACAGACTGATGTTGTACAATATCCGCCAAGAAACCTTTGTCATTGCCATTCTGTGAGTCTCTAAACTTATTCTTTCTCTGCCTATAGGCCTGATTTGTCAATGAAGACAGCGTTAGCAAAAGTCTAACTCTGATTTGTCCAATAAAGACAGTGTTAGCAAAAAAAAGCCATGAAGTCATGCTGTTTTTAAGTATCAGAAACAACTTAAGAGTAGTTCACCCCAAAAATGACTTTTTATTTCTATTGATTATTACTCACGCCAAGGAGACTTGATTTCAATATTTTTGGGTTTTTGTCGCATTCCTAAGAAACAAAGAATTATTAGAGTAAACTTGACCTGACGCTTTCCCCATCTAGTTCCGTTCCCTCTCCGGAATCAATGGGGGTAAATTTACAATTTGTTTTGGGGATGCGACAAATAAAAACAAATATTATTGAACTCAAGTCTCTATGGCCTGAGTAATCAATAGAAGAAAAGTAATGTTGGGGGTGAACTACTCCTTCAACCCATTTAGGCCTAGAAATGATTGAATGCTTTAACCAGTGAAAAATAGCAGATATACAAGCTCACAGCGCGCGAGCTTGTATATCTGCTATTTTTGAAAAAGTCGTGAAAATGTGTGCAAATCTTTGAATATATGTATTTTCAAAGCGAACGTTTGTAACTCAAATTTTGCTTCTGGGTGGTCCTTGGAACTAGATATTTTGAAATGGGGGTCCGTGGCCAAATAAATATCATTTTGGGGGTCCTTCACATGAAAAGGTTTGAGAACCACTGACATAGTAGTCTCTCAAGAACAGACTAACTGAGCTCCAGTCAAGTGAAAAGGACCTTTTCTTTGACTATGGCTGGCCAGATTGCTGACATAGAAACATAGGTTTTTTCCAAAAATCTTAGAAGGATTCAAAAGACACTTATAGAATCGGGTCAAAATTCTAATTTTCACGATTTTTCAAAAAAAAAAAAAAAAAAGTGAGCTTGTATATATCTGCTATTTTTCAATAGTTAAAGCAAAAAATAATGAAACACAAATTGTGTACCCGTTCTAAATGGGTTAAACACAAAACCCACAGACAAGTTTCTCTGTTTGGAACGTTGTTGCATGTTTTATTTGTCGTACAGTATTGATAGCATTCAGAATCAGAACTATGCCGGTCTGTAAACACAACCAAGTCTTATCCTCCGTAGTGCAAAATGAGAAAAAAAAAAAAGGAGAGATCCATATCGGATCAATAACAGATAATAAAGGGATGCAGCTTTCCTCTCGTACCACTTAAAGCACAATGATCAGGGGGGAAAACACTGGGATAAGTTAGTTAGGTTCAGTGTCAGTTTTTTTACAGCATTAACAAAATAAATGCCCTTCTGTATTGTATATATAAGACAATAAGAGTGATTAGGCCAAAGTATGCAGGTTTTACATTCTTTGAGATTAGCGAGACATTTTGTCTAAAACAAATCATCCGACGTTGTGATTTGGTTAAAGTCAGATTTAGAGAGCAACAGAGGTTATCGAAAACGACAAAAATAGCTTATTTTACAGATTATTCTCAGGTTAAATCATGACAAAAAAGAAATGCTGTGCTAAAGCTACAACATCTTCTACAGCAGGGGTCTTCAACAGGGGGTCCGGGACCCCTAGGGGATCCTCAGAGTTACTACAGGGGGGGCCGCCAAATCTTTGTGTGATAGGACCATGTTTTTTACATTAACTATTTGAACCCTAGCATCCCTATTCTGAGTGGAACATTAGCCAAAAATAGCCGATCTACAAGCTTACAACGCCTCGCGCTGAGAGGCGGCGTAAGCTTGTAGATCGGCTATTTTTGGCAAAGAGGTTTATAGAGGGAAAAGAAGAGCAGACGTCAAAAAGTATTTGACGTTCAAGTGGTTAAATGTCTAAAAATACACATTACTCCAACATGATGACAGTGCTGTCAAACAAGTCTAAGCTGTTTTAGGAAATCTATGAACATTTTTAATCTGCGACACAATTCTATACAATACTAAGTGGGGGTCCCTGCTTCATCTCTCTCTCAGCTAAGGGGTCCCTGGCCTGAAAACGTTGAAGACCCCTGTTCTACAGCAAGGAAACTAAAAGAAACAGTAGTCTGTAAGACACGTTAAAACAAAATTAACACAAATAAAAATCCGAACGTTCAGCCCTCATTTTCTCCTCCAGATGAACGCAGGCCGACAGCTGTTTCCTGTTCAAAATGCCCAGCTGAGTTCACAGTAGGGGTGGGCGATATGGTGATAATTATCGTTGAGACGATACAATGTCTCCACGATATGCCTTTTTAGACGTATCGTATATATCGTGATACAATTGAGGGAGCCTTGTAAAAAATCCTGTTAATACAGACGTTCATTAATTCAATGTAAACCTACGTTTTGGTCTAAATCAGAAGTTCTCAAACTTTAAAATGTCAAGGTCTCCACTTAACTCTGACAGTATACAAATGAAACCAAATGGACCCGTAAGGGTCCATTTGGTCGTTTGTATGCTGTCAGAGTTACATACTTGTAAAGTTCAATTTAGACCTCCCAAAAGGAACCCAGAGAGTCTAGTTTTTGTCAAGTACAGGTAACTTGAAAAACATAAAAAAGAATTGTGATAAAATCGTGTATTGTGATACAGCTTGGGAAAATATGATATTGTATTTTTCCATATCGCCCACCCCTAGTTCACAGTTATCAGATTTGTACAATGTGGGTACCGTCCTCGACAAAAACACTTTATAAAAACCATTCATAGGAATACTATGGACACAGGGCCACTCGAAAATGGCCCCTCGACGAACCAGAATGAATAATAAGAACCAGAATAGAAGTAATTGCTTCCACTTTCACAGTGAAGCCCTTCTGAATACAATTACATTTCAAAAGGCAGATAATCTGACATCAGACTCTTAAGAGATCATATAGACTAAAAACATGAGTGAACACATGTATTATCATCTGTAAACACATGCAAAAAATGGAATAGGAAGAAAGATAATACTATTTCTCCTGTTAATGCAACACTGAACTGGCTTTTTTTGGTAGACATTACCAAAATACTATGAAAATACTGGAAACAATTAACCACTCAATCCCTTGTGTCCCTATTTTGGACCATATTAAAGCCAAAAAAGCTCACAAGCTTAGAGTTTATATTTTTGTGATTCGTTGTACAATAAAGTAAAGTACCGTACATAAAGTGGTTAACTGACAATGTTAAGCACTTCTTGAACCCCAGATGAGCCCTATTCTGGGGGCAAACAAAATTAGCAGACCTACAAGCTCACAACTCATCGCATTGTGTTGCATTGTGAGCTTGTAGATCGGCTATTTTTGACAAAAGAATACGGTGTAAAGTACAGTTATAGGGTTAGCTAGAGGGTTTAATTATTATGCATTATTTTATGCTTTAACTGTAAAAAAAATAGCAAGTTGCGAGCTTGTAGATCTGCTATTTTTGAAACATTGTGAACAATTGGACAAGTCTTTGAATATTTTTGACCCGATCCTATGCGTTCTAAATCCTTCTATGGTTTTTGAAAAACACGGTTTCTACATCAGTGGTGCTCAAACGAACCCCCAAAATGATATTTATTTGGCCAGGGACCCCCCATCTCAAAATATTGGTCCCATCCTCTTTTACAGTACACTTTAAGACATAATAAGACAGAATAAAGCCATAATAAGAAATAATGTGTTGGTAATTAGAGCTAATATATTCTATTAGACAGAAACAAAAACAGAATAGTAGAAAGAGCGAATACATTCTCTGGCACCGTCACCTGCCGCGGAACTGCAGTGTCCGCAGTGTCTGCCGCTGCAGTTCCGCGGCAGGTGACGGTGCCAGGTGACGGTACCTTAACCCTAACCCGCAAAACAACATTTGAGTTACAAATGCTCGCTTTAAAATTACACATATTCAAAGACTTGCAAACATTTTCACAACTTTTCAAAAATACCAGAATAGCAAGTGTATCTGCTATTTTTCACTAGCTAAAGCATAAAATAATTTAGGTTTAAGTGGTCAATATTATACCCGTCTGAGGTGTCACACATCAGCCTTCAGGGTCTTTACAGCAGTGACCTCCAGCCTACAGCAGTAAAACCAAGGGACAAAAGTCAAGTTAGCTCCTATGTCAATGTGAAAGATAAAGTTAAGTAGTACCAGGCCAGCCATTGACCTGAATGCACCCGAGCATACAGTACAAGCTATTTTATTAGAGTCATGTAACTCACTGGCTTGTCTTACTGACCAGACCCGCATGAAATGCACAGAGGAAATGGAACAAACAATCCACATAAGGTTAAGGTATAATTGCATTGGGACTCGGGCCATTTCCATACAAATGAGACAGAATGAGCTAAAGGCAGCGGATCGTATACACACTAGCATAATGTAACTGTGATATATTAAAGCAGGGAAAACTGGCAGAAAACAGGCAAAAGCTTGAGGACTGGAACGGAGACATCTGCCGAAGCAGTTGGAAGGACAAACTGACAGGAATATGAATATTCCATAAAGATCATCATCATCATAAGAAAAAACACCTCTCCTTATTAATAACACTTAAAAAAATAACAGACGTGCCTGTCTGATCAGATGCTGAAAAAGCTAAATAAAGGTCCGACCTCAAACAATGGCAGACAAAAGCCACCAGTAGGAATAGAGGTACATTTAGTCCATGGGCCAGACCAGATGTTGCTATACCGAAAGGTGGCAAAGGTTACTTGGCATTTTTGAGAAGCTCGATATCTGTAGATAATATTTTAGTGTGATAACCTTTCCTGGGTCACAGCTAAATTGGTGTTATCAGCTGCGGAAACTTGGTTTAGTCATCACTTTTCACAGTTTTGTGGGGGCCGTTTTAGCCCAAGGAATGTTTTTCGCGCAAAACACATGCTTGCAATGGATTCAGAATCATGGGAAAACAACCTAGTTTGAATATCTCTCTTTATGATAAACTTGGAAACCTAAATGGAACCTACACCACCCAAAGGTGCACGCCGTGAAATGCCAGAAATATTTCTGGCATTGCTACGGTTGCAACTTAGCAGCTGATAACACCAATTTAGCTGTGACCCAGGAAGGGTTATCACACTAAAATATTATCTAGAGATATAGAGCTTCTCAAAAATGCGAAGTAACCTTTGCCACCTTTCGGTATGCCGACATCTGGTCTGGCCCATGGGCTAATTGTAGAAGACAGGCGATATGCTTCACAAGCAACAACAGGCCTCAATATATTATTATTGTTAATATATTATTATTGTTTCATTTTAACCACCTTCAACCTCTGGCCTCCCCGTTTTAAGCATGTCACATGCAAACATTTTCAAAAATTTGCAAAAATAGCTGATCTACAAGCGTGTTTGCGATGCGATCATGCGACGCGTTATGTTGATCATGTTTGTTTTTACGCGACGCTCTCGCACCAACGGAATGCAAAACAAGAGCTCCGAGTGGTTAATTGATTCTGAACCAGTAAACAGGCCCCCTCCCTCTTGTAAGTACCTATAGGGTAGGTGGGGATGAAATAACAATGACCTAACACCGTCCGAAGGGTCTCGTGTGAGCACTAACTCTTCTGGTGAATCTCATTCTCTGGAGCAGCTGGGTGGCGATAAACACGTAATGAGCAAGCGAATAAGAGGCCCCAACACAACAGCCTGTACCTGCCGCACCGTCGTGACAGCTCACAATTCCTATTCCTTTTAACAGGCAAAAAACACACCACCACCGCCATCTTCACGTACCACAAATTGTTTATCGCCTCAACGGTGCGCGTTCCGCCATTACACTGATGCAGTCAAGCTCTTAAGGACGAACGCCTGATGGGAACAGGAACTTGCGCGGCCACTTACGGGCAGTGTTTGTGGGCCCTGTGTATTGGATTCCATTAGCCCCGCGGCCATGGCTGACAGATTCACTATGAGATAAATTAATGGCGTGTTTAGAGTACCGCTGAAATGCTACAGGAATCAGGCAGCTCGGCAGTTAAACAGTACGAGGACTAGGGGTATCTGTGCTACAAGTGTACTGTGCTCTTAAAGGAGAAATGATTGGGGCACCGTGGACAATATTCTCTGGTCCACAGGGTTAAATGGGACATTAAAATTACTTGAGGACATTTAATAACACTCTCGCCTCCCAACACACACACAGACAGACAAAGCGTAAGCTGGAAAAGAAGAGTGACCATTTTCTTGTGCAACACTGGCTGGAAGTAGATAAAGAAGTGAAACCGAGTCAGAGCGCATGTTCCCGTTCCGTGCTGCGAACCGTACCATAGCCATATCCATAATCCAACCGCAATCTCATCGTCGGTGGACCGTGTGACAACAACAACACTGTTTGAACTCCGTTCAGTTCAAGGGATTCCGTTCTCAGCAGGCTCTCGTACCAAAGAGAAGACACCAAAACCCTCAGCAGGCTCGTCGTGAAGCCGGGACACAGCTCGGCCATCGGCGAGAAACGACACTGCGGATCTCCCACCCCTACCGCGCCGGGACGGAATCAGCAGCAAGTTGAGCGGGCGGGCTTGCGGTTGCCGTGCAGATCGATGGTGCTGCTCAGCAGCGCGTGGTCGATCTGGTCCTCGGCCGCCAGCACCTCCCGGACGGCCGCCTCGAAGGCCGCCGTCACGTTGGTGTCGTCCTTGGCGCTGGTCTCAAAGTAGGGGCAGCAGCCGTTCTCCTCGCACCAGGCGCGCGCCTCCTCCGCGCCCACCTCGCGCTCCTCCTCCATGTCCACCTTGTTGCCCAGCACCACGAAGGGGAAGCGCTCGGGGTCCTTGACGTCCGAGTAGAACATGAACTCCTGCTTCCAGCAGCCCAGGTTCTGGAAGCTCTGCAGGTCGTCCACGGCGAAGGTGAGCAGGCAGCAGTCGGCGCCGCGGTAGAAGGGCGTGCGCAGCGACTTGAAGCGCTCCTGGCCCGCCGTGTCCCAGATCTGCAGCGTCACCAGCCGCCCGTCCACCTAGAGGGTTTGTTTGTCACCATCAGGACAGTTTGATGATTAATTTATTGCGACCGAAGGTCGCAGTTTAGTATGAGAAACGGCACATCAATATCATCAATATTAAGCCCATATCTAACAGGAGGACTTCATATGGGAATTCTCATATATGGAAGAAGACAGTCCATATCTGTGGCTGGTTCTACAGACAGGGATCTCCATATATGGGCATATTTAATCATTTTAATACTTTCAAAATAGCCACTACACATGCGTATAAATCGCGAATCGTATTTTATTTCCCAATACTGTATCGATACTCCAGGCTGTAGTATTGCAATACTTTGGGAGAAAAAAGAAAAATCATGCATGTTGTTCCCATGCATAGAAACCAATGGTAGAAGTCTGGTTCTGACACTCCTCTAGATGTCGCTGTACAATAGCTAATTCGCCTTCCAGTGATTCATCTCAAATATATTGCAATATGTATTGCATCGCAATATATTGTGATAAAATCGTATCGTGACCCAAGTATCGTGATACATATCGTATCGTGAGGTTCTTGCCAATACCCATCCCTAGTGTGCCATTTAATTTTTCAACATGGAAACGACTGTGACAATTAAGCAAAAAATAACTGCAATCATCTCAAAAGAATTGCGATCAGCTGTCGATTCAGTAATAACTGTGACGGGTCCTACGTCCGTCCGACCGTGCCTACCTCCAGGTCGCGGTTGAGGAACTCCACACCGATGGTGTGGAAGGACTGCGAGTCGAAGCGGTCGGTGACGTAGCGGTTCATCAGGGACGACTTCCCCACGCCGCCGTCGCCCAGCAGAATCACCTTCAGCAGGAGGCTCTTCCCGCTCATCACTGCCACGCCGTCTCACTCACCGTCACCGCACCGCTCCACACCGCTCGCTGGGCCTGCCGACCGCTGGGACCACAGCCCCCCCACACCCTCCACCCCCAAGCGGCTGACCACCAACCAGGGTCAATTCAACCTGGAGGGACAAAACGAGAGACAAAGAGGAGAGAGAATTAAAGAAATGCACAGGCTGACTCCGTGCTTAATTTGAGGGGGAACATGTTCCCCCACCTCTTTGATTGGATCCGGCACCTATTTGATTGGATCCGGTGGATCCGGCACCTATTTGATTGGATCCGGGACCTTCCCTGTCAGTCAAAATAGTGCTGTCTGGTCATATATGTTTTCATCCTTCCAAATAAGAGATCTTTTTGGCCTGCAGCATTTTCTTTACTTTATATTTTCATGTTTTTGTTCAATTTCTTGCAATTTTTCTGATGTGGTGCTTCTAGGTGACAGTGACACACAATAGACAATCTACAGTATATACACCAGTGTTGATTTCCTCGACTAAAACTATGACGAAAAATGTTTGTCGACTGCGTTTTTTTCACTGACGAAAACGAAATAAAAAGTAAGCTGTGATGACTAAAACTAAGACTAAATATATTGACAATTTCGTCAACAAAATAAAAACTAGACTAAAACGTTAGGGAGGGACTAATGGAGAAGAGAGTCATTTTATGTTTGGTTGCTCTCAGATGTTGCGTGCTGAAGCAACGCAACCAAGTGTAAAATCAGCCATTACAATGTCATCAAGGCCTGCCAAAATACATTTTAGTCGACTAAATCAACTGTAGATTTAGTCGCCTAAAAATTAGATTAAAACTTAACTTTTCAGGTGACTAAATTATGACTAAAACTACATTACATTTTATTCAAAAGACTAAGACAAACTAAATCAAATTTTGCTGTCAAAAACAACACCGATATACACACATACATGGTGTCATAGAATTTTGTTAACAATATAAATATGCCAGTTATTCAGATTGATCATTCGGAATTGATTGACTACCAGTGTTCTGATGTGCCACGTGTCAATTGTTGGTGCTAATGTTATACTGGGTGCGTAAATATTGGTAAAACATATTTAAAAAAAGCCAGTTTATGCACCCAGCCCGCACACACGCGCAGCCCAGGATCCGGCACCTATTCCTTGACAAATTAAGCACTGGGCTGACTTAAGAGAAATATAAAATACATCAACGCTTGGAGGAGAGAGAGTAGGTGTAGCACCAAAGGAAATCGGACAATTCAAAAATAAGTCCGCAAACTGTGGCTTAAAGGGGCTTCCAGTCAAAGCTGTATTTGTTATCGTTTGGACGAAAAACAATCTTGGAGAAGACTGGGAGCCTTTAAGCCAGCGCCACAGAGCCTTTAAGCCACAGTAGAAAGGCTTCCAGACAGAGCACTGCAAATATCGCTAGATATTTACAAATTTCAATTACAATTTAGCAGACACTCTTAATCCAGGGCGATTTACAGTAAGCAAGGACAACACGAGGTAAGACATCAAATGCATAGAAATAGTAATCTAGGTTCATAGCAGGTAAACCAATAACTTATCATCAGTCTAGCAGTAGATTCTCCACAACAACAACACAAATCTATGATCTATACCAGGGGTCTTCAACAGGGGGTCCTCAGAGTTACTACAGGGGGTCCTCCAAATCTTTGTGTGATAGAAACCTTTTTTCTCCTTTCTCATATACATGCACTTGAACCATAGTGTCCATATCCTGAGAACTTTAGCCAAAAATAGCAGATCTACAAGCTCACAACACCTCGCGCTGCGAGGCGGTGTGAGCTTGTAGATCTGCTATTTTTGGCAAAGAGCTTTGGTGTAGAGAGGAAAAAGAGCAGACTAAGAACAGAGTGAAAGGTCAAGTTTATTAAGTATTGACGGTTCAAGTGGTTAAATTTCAGAAAAAACACTAACATGAATCTAACATACACTGATGATTGTGCTGCCAAACGATGAAACTATATGGAATCTATGAACAGGTTGTGGGGGTCCCTGCTTCATCTCTCTCTCAACAGTCAATGACCTGGCATAACATCCTATCTAAATTACAATTTAGCCTTTGCATAAGCCTGCAAGGTCATCATGGCTATTTTTGTCATGAAACAAAATGCATCCACCTCGACCGCAGCAGTTGAGTATTCTTATTTCCGGGTTGTGTCTGCGGTTGTCGAGTTGGATGCATTTTATTTCATGACACAAAAATAGTGTGTTTTACAGAGTGGGTGGGGTGCTGATATGAAAATGTCATATCACGATTATTGTGACAAAAGAAATCGCGACAATATTATCGCGATAATCAAAATCCGTTATACTAGGGCGGAACATTTCCCAATAAATAGCCGATCTACAAGCTCACAACGCGTCGCAACGCTACACGTTGTGAGCTTGTAGATCGGCTATTTTTTGGCAAAGACATTTATAGAGAGTGAAAAAAAGACTATCAAGTACGTATATTATAAGTACCTTTTACCAATTATAGAGGGTTTAAGTGGTAGTGGATATGCAGCTCGGCAAATAAAAGGTGAATTGATCCCAGTGCATGACGGAGGACGATATCACGATAAATTAAATCTCCACGATACGATTATCGTGAGTGTTTATTATCGCGATAAACGATAATATTGCTTATCGTCCCATCCCTATGCTGAGAGGTTTCCCACCACGGAGAATAGACTTTCAACAAGACTACCTTTGTTTAGGTGAGTAGCGAAGTAATTACATTTATTTTGACTGAAGTTGAGCCCTCGTGGGACAGTGTAATTCCTGGTCCTGCATCTGAGTCTGCTTCCTAGCAGAGCGTTAGAGAGACCTCTAGGGCTGTCACGATTATGACATTTTACCTGACGATTAATTTTCTCTCAAATAATTGCGATTAACGATTTAATTTTGTTTTTGTCGTTGACAATTACATTTCTGTTTGGCTTTTGGCTTTGAAGTTACTCATGGTAGATATGACACATAACCTAAATATACAAAGAAATTACTTGACATATTTGACAACTTTATACTTAAAAAAGAACATTGATAGTGGAAATAGCCGATCTACAAGCTCACAACGCGTCGCGATGCGACGCGTTGTGAGCTTGTAGATCTGCTATTTCCACTATTTTTGACATGGAAACGATTATGACGATTATGAAAAATAATCACGATTATGTCAAATAATCACGATTAGACGATTATATAATAATTGTGACAGCCCTAGAGACCTCGCTAACACTCCGGACCAGAGCTAGGGCAACGTGCTACAGGGTAAGGTGGAGTCTGAAGAGGCGAGTCTTCAGATTGATTATCTCGCGGATGATTGGGAGTGAGTCTGCCGTTCTGATTGCAATGGGGAGTTCATTCCAATGTCATGTGTAGGCCAATATCAAGTACTCAGTACAGTACAGCAGGGGTTCCCAAACCTTTTTGTCTCAGGGCACCCCATACATATTTCTTTTAATCCGAGGCACCCCTACATTATAATTTTCAGGCCCAGCACCTTATATTTATAGCATATCGTCATTGTCGGGTGGAAACCTTGTATGTCCAAAACTGTTTGTTTTGTATTTATCATCTATAAAATGTACTAGTGAAAACAGCAGATCTACAAGCACACAACGCCTCGCGATGTGTGCTTGTAGATTGGCTGTTTTCACTAGTTTTGTGCGACAGTCTTGTATGATGAAGCAGAGCGTTGCTTTACCAAAAGACGTACGCATTTGAAACTTGGAGATACAAGGTTTCTGCCCGACAGTGACGATATTTTAGTGATTATGTTGCGAGGAAAACGTTGAGATAATAGCCATTTTGGTTAGAACTGACTGAAAATAACTTTGTACTTAAAGTTTAAAATGATACTAAATATTTGTTAGTGTCCAAATAAATTCCAAATATTATAAAATTATCTCGCGGCACCCCTGGACTGCCGCCGCGGCACCCCAGGGTGCCCCGTCACCCACTTTGAAAACCCCTGCAGTACAGTATGTAGTGCAGTACACTTGACCTGTGATGACATTAGTTTGCAGTTCCATTCTGCTACCTTTACAATCAACTTTTCTGAACGTCTCATTTTAAAGCTACCCTCTGTAACTTTACTGTTTCACCCCAGATTTGAACCCAGGCCTCTTGTACAAGTGTAGCCGCAAATTGCAACACTAGATTTTTTTAATCTAGGGTTTCATAAAAATCCACTGTAAACAAACACTTTGCAAATTAAAAGAGGATAAATCAAGCTTTCCATAAAGCTGCAATATTTGTTTGACATTGTTTAATAAAATCAGATAGCAAAACTGTTTTGATGTATTGGCTGCCAAAGTGCCAATGGGAGGTATTTGCAACCCTAGATTCAACATATTTTTAAAAACAAAATCTAGTGTTGCAATTTGCGGCTAGTAAAGTGCTGACTTCTGGCAGTACCAACTGTCAACTAGTCAACTGTCAACCAGAAACAGGATCTAAATAAATGTCTCAAGCAGGGAGACCAAATACAACCACCCCAATAAGTACACGTAATATTGTAATAACACCATACAGATTTGACAAAATAACGCTGTAAAACAATGTTATCACAAAATACAGTGTGTGTGTGTGTGTGTGTGTGTGTGTGTGTGTGTGTGTGTGTGTGTGTGTGTGTAGGGGGCTATTTTAAATAATACCTGTCTTCAATCTTCAATAGCAAACCAGCCTTGACTTGTGCTGGTAATGCTTCACTAGATTCAGGGACATTCTGCTGATAATACAACCAAGACCCTTTGCTCTTTGGCTGGCAAGCTGTGAACTAGGCAAACATAAGTAGGTGATAGTTCCCTTGTGGTTACTGCTATGCTGTATCACCATGATTATCTTCACATGATTATCCCCCAACTTCCCATTTATGTTGCAGATCAACAACCCTTTAGTCCAAGGATCTTCAAAGTTTTCAGGCCAAGGACCCCTTAGTTGAGAGAGAGATCAGATGAAGCAGGGACCCCCACAACCTCATAGATTCCATATAGTTTCATCATTTGACAGCACAATCGTCAGTGTATTTTGGATTCATGTCAATTAGTGTTTTCAGATATTTAACCACTTGAACCGTCAATACTTAATAAACTTGACCTTTCACTTGGTCTGCTCTTTTTCCCCCATCTACACCAAAGCTCTTTACCAAAAATAGCAAATCTACAAGCTCACAGTCACAAGATCAGCTATTTTTGGCCAAAGTTCTCAGAATATAGACGCGAAAAAAAAGGAGAAAATAAAGTTTCTATCAGACAAAGATTTGGAGGACCCCCTGTAGTAACTATGAGGACCCCCTATTGAAGACGCATGCTTTAGTCAGTCAGGTTTTGTGTCCTTCAAAATATGAAGTCAATTGTTAATTTTTATCAATGCTTTTATCAGGACAGTGAGAGGAGAAATTCAAGGTCCAACCTACAAGGATGAGTCAGGACCACAAGATCACTTTAGGAGGAGACAGACACCCCACTGCGCATGCGCCCAACCCAAAACGTGTACTTGCTTGTTGTCAGTTCGTGACAGAGCCCATAAAAATAAACCTGCTTTAGTGCTTTGTTATTAAAACAAAAACATAATAATCATTGCCAAAACGCACAATATAGCCAGGAACTCAGAATAAAAAAATGTTTAATATTAACTCTCTTTTATGTTTATTTTGATTTTAAATTCAATGTCTAGCAACGTGAATCAGCAATAGTATTTTATATTCTTTAGCTAAATAGCAAACAAGCTGCTAGTGGGTTTGTGTGTATATTAAACTGTTGACATCCCTGGCTGCTGCAGCTAGCATCATGCGTTAGCATCACCAGCTACCTGAATAAGCGGTTAACTCAACGACAAGAGCCAAACAAACACTCACCCGAGCAAAGCACTAAAGCTACGGTTGTAATAATGATGTGTAATGTGATATTTGAGTAGTTTTTTACCAATAAGTTGGTTGTTGCTGCGTGTCTTCTCCTCCAGTTTTCCCTGCATCTCCAGATTGACTGACGGCTCGCCGAGTCTGGAGGTCTACAATGATCCCATGGGCGGGGAGGATGCTCGCGCTGTGATTGGATTAGACTGGGTGCAATTTAGCTTTGCCGGTAGTGGATCCGGTCTAGAGCGGATCCGGAAATAGTCAAGTGTGCTTTATTTTTTTCAAGCACACTGAAGTTGAAGTTTTTGAGGTAGGCGGGCTCTAGACCGGATGGAACTGGTTTAAAGATGAAAAGGGCTTTTACGACAGGTACTGCGGAAAGTCTGGTGATGCCAGGTTACACACTGGTAGTTAGTTGATTATTGTGGGCTCGCCTATAAGGCGAGCACACTTTAGATATTGTCATTATTTATCTATCAGTCAGTCAGTCAGTCAGACAGTAGACGGGAACTTCGGTTCCTTTCTACTCCTACATACTTAGTGAGAAAATGAAAATAAAAACATCAATGTGTTCAGTTTACAGTGGCGAAGTGCGCTATTATTTTTTATAGCAATCGGCCAAATGGTGGCGCTGCACGAAGCCTTCGAAAGTGCGAACTTTGAACAGGTATAGCTCATGCTGTGTTTGAGGTACAGGCATGAAACCTGTATACACGTATGCGTCTCCTCATGCCGAACAACTTTTAGCCTCTGACTTTTGACCTCTGACCTTTAGGTCTCCCACAATTCGGAATTATATGAAAAACAGTAAAAATCTATCTCCTCCTGGGTTTTTTTCGATACGCGCACAAAACTTTTTTCACATGAACTTTGGACCAATACGGTCAAACTAATCTCGGCGGATTTCTTTTAAAGTGAAATATAATTTTTTAATAATTCTATCAATATTGCGGTTTTATGCAAATTATTCTTCTGCCTCTAAATCATACATGCAAAGTTACACGTTCATGGCATTTGGCAAAGATGTGGAGGGTTAGTCAAAGTATCACTGAAACCAATTTTATTCCAATCGGCCAAAGGGGGGCGCTATACGAAGCGTTTGAAAATTCAAACTTCAAACGGGCATAAGTCATGACTCGTTTCGTTTGAAGACATGCAACTTGTTACACGCGTGCTTTGACTCGAGCGGAAGACATCTGTGTCGTTGTTAAGTAAGCTCCGCCCTTCGATTTTCCGCCCTTTTGAGCAGTTTGTAAAACGCGTAAACCCGCTTTTATTCTGGAATTTTCGCTCCACGTGCACAAAACATTTTTTACGTGAACTTTGGACCGATATCTAAAGATCTGTCAGATCGGATTTCTTTAAAATTGAAACATGCTTTTTTAAATAAATTCAATGAATATTGCAGTTTTATGCAAATTATTCTTCTGCCTCTAAATCATACATGCAAAGTAACATGTTCATGGCATTTGGCAAAGATGTAGAGTGTTAGTCCAAATATCACTAAAACCAATCTTACCCCAATTGGCCAAAGGGGGGCGCTATATCATTTTGAGCAGTTTGTGAAACGCTTAAACCCGTTAGGATTTTTTTTTGCAATTTGCATGAAACATTCTACACACAATCTAAGGACCTTTATCTAATATGCCTATGAAGTGCACACACACAAAAATATTAAAATAATAATGAATATAGCTGCAAGCAGCGATAAAGTGGCCAAAGCCAAAAACACCTCAAATCATGAACACAGCCTGCAATGTGCGTGAAATCTTGCAAGCACATTCCCAATAGGTCAAGGAACAGATACCACCCTTCTTACATTGGCCTGTTATAGCGCCACCAGCGGGTCAACTTTTGCACAACACATTTTTGGAACAAAATGGACCAATCTTTGACGTCAGTAACGTCAAAGAGAGCACTGCCTGCGATCTTGACATTTTGTGCTTTTATAGCCATTGTTTTCTGGCTTGAAGCGAGCCCACAATTGTTTCGAAGGAACAATATTTTTCTAGTTGGACTATTTATTTATTTGTGTGATGTAGAGCTCAAGACAGTAGGCACTAGGCACTTGGCACAGGTGCCAACTGCCAACATTGGCACAGGGGAGGATCATTCTGATCTATCTCACTGGCACACTGGCAGTCAGTGGCAGACGCAGAAGTATGGGAGAGAGGATTTATAATTTAAATATCAAATACATTTTTTAAACGTGGTCAATTAAATGAAGCCACCTAATTTACAGCAAATTACATTCTGCACATAATTCTACATTAATTAAAACTCTGAACTGAGTCTAATGATCGTTATAACAATGTCAATCAAAACATCTCAGAGGTTTGATGGGGTGTCATTGTATGTTGACATCATCATGATGGCACACTGACCATCTAGAAAATAAAAACATAGCACTTCATTTCATAAAGGTTGCTGTCCCCTGATCTAGATCCTATGACTAGTATTTAATCAATCAATTAATTAATAAATACATACATTCTGATCATATCATGCTATTTATGCAGTTACTAGTCAGCGGTTGCCCGACAACCAACCAGCCAATCATTTATCAGCGTGACCCAGACGTTTCCTTCGCGCTATGGGATCCAGACAGCTCTGTCTGGACTGGAGCTCCCATCGTTCATAAACAGCTCCTACAAGAGCAACTGTGAAAATTAGCAATAGCATAAATATTAATGCATTAAAACAATGCGTGCAGAAATAAATATTATGTATACACATCCATCCACAGAAGAATACAATATTGTTTCCACTCCAGTCCAGTAGATGGAGGTAAACAGACGGGGATTTGGAGGAGCAGAAGTCGAAAGATCAGAGAAAGACTGCAGCTCAGTGTTGCCATATCCGCTTATTATAAGCGACTTCTGTGAAGTTGCTTGTAAATATTGGTAGTTGTGGATTTTTGGGCTTGTTTCTAAAGTTGCTTATTTGGGCTTAAAAATACATTTAACCAGTGGTTCTCAAACATTGTAATGCCAAGGATCACCAATTAATATGTATTTGTCGCCCCCCCTACTCCCTCCCTAAGCGTTAAAAAAAAATGTATATCAATATAAATAAGCCGCCGCTTTCCTGAGCTTGGATCCTTTTAGTTGACCGTGTACCAATGAAACTGTACCTTCTCCTATGCAAACTTCTAATAAATACAATCAGACAATCAATCAATCCTCATCTGGAAAAAAAAAAGTGGAAGATTTGGAAGGTTTTTTTAACATTCTATTTCAGGATTATTATTATTATTTGTATTATTATAAATAGCAGATCTACAAGCTCACAACGCGTATCATCGTGACACGTTGTTGTGAGCTTGTAAATCGGCTATCATAATGTGCATATTGCAGGCAGCCCACAGCCCACTACTACCCATCCAGTTGCTTTTTTTGGGTCTTGTTTTCCCAGACCTAGTTGCTTATTTCTCTCACAAGATCTGGCAACGCTGCTCCAGCTGTTTTTTGTTCCTTGTCTTGTATTATCCATATACTCTATGGTATTATCGTGTGTGATCCGCTCTCCATCTAACGTTATTCCATCAATTAGTCTGTTAATAATCTGTTAATTACAAAGATACTGCGGGAGGATGGTGGCTTTTCATCGCTGCAAGTGAGGAACATTAATGATCCTCTCACACAGTCCATGGTAAGGAATAAGAGACACTATTTAGTTGTCGTTTGTTTGTTTTTCTGGAGGCTGTTTAAAAAAAACACACAGACGTGGTAACGTTAGGACAGATGCATGATGCGAGTCACTTCCTCCGTTAATGACACAGTTATAACAATGCGTTCTGGGTTTTAATGTCTACGTTGTATTGAATGAGGAATGCTTTCACCCATGACCATCTTCATCTGTTTGAAACTCGCAAATTACCCTAGGGTACAACAACCCGTAAGTGTTGTAAACTGTCCCGCATTTGGTTTTGAACCGTCAAAAAGACACAATCCCCCTGCTTGGCAGGGAATATTTGTATTTGTATCTTTCTATCCCCCCTTCTTAACTTCTACTTTCTTTTTTTTGTGTGTGTTATTGATGACATCCTATGCGTAGCCTACTGTATTGTATCAGTCTGTCTTGCATAAAGCCAGGGATCGTATGTAAAGCCGAAAAGCTTACTAGGATCTCCTTTTAGACCTTGTACCAGTGAACTGTACTGTCATGAAACTGTACCTTTTCCCATGCAAACTTATTATAAAGTCTTCAATCAATCAATACAAGGTCTATAGGATTTAAATCCAAGAAAGCACAATGGCTTTATTGGCTTGTTTACATTGGGGTCCTCCTTTATTTGTACTCAATTCATAGACATGTGTCACCCAGGCCAATAGTGTCATATTACCCGACTAATGTCTGAATAGGCATAGGGACCTAGAGACCTCCAACCACTGCCCTGTACTAGTTATATTGTATTAACACTCTACCATACAGATTTGATTGATTGATTGAAGAATTTATTAGATAGAAAAAGCTAGTTTCATGACTGTACAGTTCACTGGTACAAGATCAACTAAAAGGATAAGCTCAAGTAAGCTCTAGACTTATTTAAATTGATATCCTTTTTTAACTCGTATAACAAAAACACAGTACTATGCAGGGGGAAAAGGGGGGGGGGGAGTCGTAAAAACACAATGCAAAAATAAATGGTATATAATGGTGCTAGCTAGTTATATTGTATTAACATACTGCTACCATACCATTCCCAGTGTATGAATCAAGAGTCAAAATAAATTGTGTATGAAGCGCTATAAAAATGCAATCCATTATTATTAATATTATTATGCTTTACCATGTACTAGTCATATTGTATTAACACATTAAAGGGGAAGACCACCCATTTTCAATATTGAACTATGTCATTAATATACCTTAGAGGAGTTGTGTGGAAAAGTTCCCCCTCTTCTGTGTTGCCTAGAACTGGAGGATTGATTTTGGGGTTTGTATTGTAAATTACAACTTGATGACATCACACATTGTACCTTACAATACAAACCCCAAAATCAATCCTCCAGTTCTAGGCAACACAGAAGAGGGGGAACTTTTTTTTTATTTCCACACAACTCCTCTAAGGTATATTAATGACATAGTTCAATATTGAAAATGGGTGGTCTTCCCCTTTAAGACTGCATTACAGAATAGTGAAAAACATTTTATTCATTAACATCACTTCCAGAATGCAGCTTTTTATTTAACATTAGACCTTGCCGTTATCGCTTTACCCTCGCGGTCTTAAAAAACGCTTAACCTAATGTGTCTGAATAATGGAAGGGTCCTCTCTCTTACCGCTCCAGATGGTGGTGGTGAAGGGCAGGCTGGTGCCCTGCGTGTGTCTGGCCCTGCTGGGACTGCTGTGCCTGCTGTTCTACTCCCATGCCCACCTGCCCCTGGAGGGGCACCGGCATCACCCGCCAGAGGTGGGTGTCTTTTCAACGGCTCTTTGAAATGAACCATGGGGTCCAAGGGCTTTTAAGTCTGACATCATTTTGTAGGCAGAGGAGAATTTTTGGGGCCAAAAGGCCCCAGCGCCCGTGAATCTTCTCTTTGTTGTTGAAAGGAAAGTGGTAGAATTATACTTTAGTCATTATTTTTGTCTGGGATCTGTTGAAATAGCGAGGGACAGATATTGATAATAAATCTGCTTGGAGGTCTGACTACAAAATGATGTCACGGCTTAAAAGCCCCTGGCAGCGGAAGTGGTTTACTGGTGCCACCAAAAGTCTCCCATTCATTTTCCCCATTAGACTTTTACAAAAATATTTATAACAATTATTCATCAAGCCTTGAACAAAACCATCCAGGATCTCAGTGAATCATTTGGGCATAAAACCTTTAATCCCATATAAAAACATATTTTAAGCTCACAATGCGTCGCAACGCAACACATTATGAGCTTGTTGATAGGCTATTTTCAAATGTATATAGGGTTGAAGTGATTTGTAATTATAATCAAAATCTACAAAGTAACTAGTAACTAAAATGAGCCAGTCTTTTGAACGGCTTTTTGAAAGGAACGGATCCCAGAGATCCGGCTCACTTCAAAGAGCCCTAAATCCCATCTCTACACTTGTTTACAAGTGTTTTGTTTTTTTTGTTGTTTTTTTCTGACCATATGTACTGCATAGTACTGTGTTCTATCCATCTGTCATTCAATGTTATATCAGTTAAAGAGAAGGATCTCAACGGTAATAAGCCTTGCTTTACCTGAGTTTCCTTTTAGTTGACTGTGTATCAGTGAACTGTACTGTCATGAAACTGTACCTTTCCCTATGCAAAACGTTGAATAAATACAATCAATCAATCAATCAAACCAGCAGCCCCTGATGGACGTGAGCGACCAGGCAGCCTTCCTGCCCCAGAGCGCCCTCTCTCCCGCCGCGGGCGCCGTGCCCATGGAGTTCACCTCCATCGGCACGTACAGAGGCCCCGGCAACAGCGACCCGCGCAGCAACCGGGACCTGCCCATCCTGCTGTGGTGGAGCGCCGGCCTCTTCCCCCACTTCCCCGGCGACACGGAGCGGATCGACTGCGCCACTTCCTCCTGCATGGTCACCAGCAACCGGAAGGTACTGTACTGTACTGTACTGTACTGTACTGTACTGTACTAGTGTCTGCTATACCGTAAAAATCCATGGTTTCCTTAACGATTGAATCGCCGACTTCATCGATCGATTTGTTGCCCTCTTTCAGTACGGGTCACTGGCTGCACGATTAGTCTCTCGAGGCAGACTGTTGGTTCACGCATCTTTTGAGCGATTCCGCATATACAGTCTGTGCAACGGAAGCTATGAAAATGCGGATGTCAGAGGATGTCCCCCCTACACACACACGCACTTCCGTTTAGCCTTTACAGTCGCGTAAATCAGTCGAAGCCTATTCAGCTTGCTGTTTAGCAGAAATAGACATTTAAAAATATCTTAAATATATTTTTAAATATATTTTTGTGAAGGGGAGTTACAGACTAGACTATTTAGCATTTGAAGATTGTGGAATGGAATGGTTTTAATTTATTTGTGACACTTGCTTTGGCAATGTAAACGTATGTTCTCTCAAGCCTTTAAAGCTCCATTGAATTGAATTGAATTGGAATGTCTGGCTTTAGAGACTACTAGTGTGTTCTTTGTGACCTGGGAGTTGTGGAGGATGAGTTTCATTTAGTTTTTCACTGTCCACTGTACCATGATTTAAGAAATTCTTTTGAAAGAATGCAAGACAAAAATGTGTTTTGGATGTCTCCCCCACAAAAAAACACAGGTCCAGCTGTACAAACGGACCGCGTCCATCATCTTCTACGGCACGGACTTCCGGGCGTACGAGGCGCCCCTGCCGCGCCTCCGCCACCAGACGTGGGCGCTGTTCCACGAGGAGTCGCCCATGAACAACTACTTCCTGTCCCACGGGCCGGGTGTGCGTCTGTTCAACTACACGGCCACGTTCCGCCGGGAGTCAGACTACCCGCTGACGCTGCAGTGGCTGCCCTCCCTGGAGTACCTGCTGCGGCCCCCCGCCGTGGCCCTGGGGGAGAAGAACCGCTGGAGGAGGGAGGGCCTGGCCCCCCTGCTCTACATGCAGTCCCACTGCGACGTGCCCTCCGACAGGGACCGCTACGTGCAGGAGCTCATGAAGTACATCCAGGTACTGTGATAATAACGCTGTGCTTCTCACACTGTTCCCTGTCAAGGACCTGTGGAATAAACTCCCTTTTGCACTTAGAACAACAGACTCACTCCCTAGTAGTCCATACATGGGCAACTGGCGGCCCGGGGGCCACATGTGGCCCCCACCTTCACTTCATGCGGCCCGCAGGTTAATACCGGAATACTGATATATTATTGAGTACAGCTGTTACAATTCCAAAAATGTCCCACTTGAATTCCATCAGTCTATATTAGTAGCTTAATGACTAGTATAGTAGTATTAAAATGTATTTTTTTATGTCCAATGTATTTGTATTTAGGTTCATAAAGTTAACATGAGTATATAATTAAATGTCTTTGAAATTAAATAAAAATGTTACATTTCAGGATTCCAATTCAAAAATAACAAAAAAGTATTCAGGATTCCAATTCAAAAGCTCAAAATAGCCGATCTACAAGCTCAAAACGCATCGCAGCGCGATGCGTTTTGAGCTTGTAGATCTGCTATTTTTTGCTTCTTTTGTATGAGATACTAGAATGACAAAGTAGGACATAGCAATATGCTATGTGGCCCTCTGGAGTGAAGGTGGAAATATAGTGGCCCTCGCCATCATCAAAGTTGCCCACACCTGCCCTAGTCCCTAGCTTCCGCCGTGGTCTGAAGACTCACCTCTTCAGACTCCACCTAAGCCCATAGCACTTACTGTAGCACTTGCCCACCCTCAATGACCATGACATGAATGTTAGATAGCATTTTTTGTAGGTTTTATATAAAGCTTTTTACTGAATAGATGCTTGGTCTGCCTACTGTACGATCTTTTTTCTAAGATTACTATTTCATGTATTGATGTTGATGTATAGATGTATTTTGTCGCAGACCCCCATCTGAAACGTTTTTTGTGCCAGGGTCCACCCCCATACAAGATTTGTGTTGTTAAAATGTTTCAAACATGCAAAGATTTTCACTCCCCATGTTTTCTCCCCAAGATTGTTGCAGCTCACGGCTTGTAGATCAGCTATATTCAAAATACCAAGGGTTAAAGTAGTTACATTTATTTTGATGCTATATTAACTAATTTAGCCTGGGACCCCCTGGAACCCCCTCAAGGACCCCTGGGGTTCCTGGGCCCCACTTTGAAAACTACTTCTGTAAAAAGGACAATGACGAGGTCCTGTTGCCATGATGTCCCACCATGTGAAATAGTTGAAAGTGGCTCTTTATTCCGTTTCCATTAAAGGAGGATAGTGAATCTGCATTTTACTAATGTCTTCCTCAAACACATGGAGGGCAGCAATAGCTGAATGGTACTAGAGAGTCCATCTGGGAATGGGATGGTTGCTGTTTTGCCCTCCAACCCGCCCAGTCTGGGTCAACGTGTCCCTGAGCAAGATTCGTAAGCCCTAACTGCTCCCTGGGCTCTGTATTAATAGCACCCACTAATCCTAATAGGATGGGTAAACGCAGAGGACAAATTTAACATGTGTGGGCAAAAATATATTGTGCCGAACACCCTAACAATTGGGGTCTTTACTTTACAATTACAGTTTACAATTTAGGCATTTTGCAGAAACTCTTAATCTAGACTTAAGCAAGGACTAGGTAATACATCAACATCAATACATCAAATAGTGTGGGGATTTAAGGGGAGCAAATGCTAATTTCGTGCAAATTTATCTTAAAGCGCAACATTTTGCACAGATGTAGCCCAGGGCTTGCTCTAATGATTTTTAGCTAGGGCGCCCGAGCCGACGACCTTCGGGGTCGCCATAGCGGCCAAATCAAGTTGGGCTCCCATTGACTTTCTATACAGGAGGAAAATACCCAGAAAAAAACTTTTTTCTGGGTATTTAAGTAGGATCTGAGGGGTCTAACTTGGGGTTTGTCATGATGCTGAATCCATTGCAGGCATTTGTTTTGCACAAAAAACATTCCTTGGGCTAGAAATGGCCTCAGAAAACGATGCATGTATGGGTGAGCATTCATGTTAGTCGGAGGCCTTAGGGTTTTTTTCTCGTGCTAATCAGTCTAAAAGTGCAACATTTTGCACAGATGTAGCTCAGGGCATGCTCTAATGATTTAGCTAGGGCGCCCGAGTCGGCGACCTTCGGGGTCACCATAGCTCCAGAAAACACCCACAAAACTCTGAAAAGTGATGACTCATCACTTTTCATCACTAAAGTCGATGGGAGCCCAACTTGATTTGGCCGCTGTGGCGACCCCGAAGGTCGTCGGCTCGGGCGCCCTAGCTAAATCATTAGAGCAAGCCCTGGGCTACATCTGTGCCAAATTTTGCGCTTTAAGACAAAATTGCACGAAATTAGCATTTGCTCCCCTTAAATCCCCACACTAAAATGCATAGAAATAGTAATCTAAGAAAAAGAACTCAGGTAGACCAAGCACCTATTCAGTAAAAAAAAACGTTATATAAAACCTAAACAAATGCTACCTAGTTTTCATGTAAGGTCATTGATGGTAGGTGAGTGCTACAGTAAGTGCTATGGGTTTAGGTGGAGTCTGAAGAGGTGAGTCTTCAGTCCACGGCAGAAGCTAGGGAGTGAGTCTGTAGTTCTAAGTGCGACAGGGAGTTTATTCCACAGTTTGGGGACCAGGAGGGCGAATTCACCCTTTGTCAGCCTTCTGGTTGGTCCCTGACTGACCAACCAGCAGGCTCTATCTGCCTTGTCCCGCCCTGGTTCCGCCTTTTTTATGTTGAATTTGCTAAAACATAATTTTTGGAGAAATAAAAACATTTAAAAACATGCTGAGTCACTATGCTGCCACTGAGCAGCTCCATTTGACTGAAACCAAGTTTGAAATTAGAATTGAACACACAGAATAACAATACGAAGCAACTGAATTAGAATGGTAGTGGATGGAGTGTCCCACCGAATGTCCCACCAAGACACTGCAACCAATGGGTGTGAAGAGCCTGCTGGTTGGATACCCAAGTACCTGTCAAAATACTTTATAAACATTAAGGATGTCCATAATTACAACACCAGAGGCAGCGCCACAGATCACTTTCAACCCAGAGTCAAAACCAACAAAGGGTCAAACTCTTTTTTCTGCTATACCACCAAAATGTGGAAAGCCTTACCGAAGGCCACAAAGGAGTGTGGATCACTAGCATCCTTTAAAATTGCCCTGAAAAACCACTTACAGGCAGCAGCCGTTCGCAACTGGTAAAAAAGAATCTAGCCCAACCCTACCCTCCCCTGCCCCTTCTTTGCATATACTGTTTGTTTTGACTTACTGTCTTCTATTTTGTTTTTATTTACATATCTACTGCATAGTACTGTGTTCTATTTGTCTGTCATTCAATGTTATATGAGATACTTCAATGGTTTCCAGTGGAAATAAGCTTAGTCTTTTCATGGATCTCCTTTTAGTAGACCTTGTACCAGTGAACTGTACCGTCATGAAACTGTACCTTTTCCTATGCAAACTTCTAATAAAGTCTTCAATCAATCAATCAAAGAGGGACGGGACAATGGGCGGGACTTGACAAAGGGTGAATTGTCTACTCTAGGACGAGTGGATTTTTGTCCTGGGCTTTTTAGCGAGGCTTCTGTCAGCATTCCTGTGTTGGCTGATCTGAGCGAATATACATTCAAACTATGTTGTCACTTTTCTCTGCTGTCCCGTGTCTCGTTGCAGGTGGACTCCTTTGGGAAGTGCCTGAACAACAAAGCTCTGCCCGCGCACCTGGAGGACACGGCCACGGCCACCGGCGAGGACCCGCAGTTCATGAACTTTGTGTCGCGCTACAAGTTCCACCTGGCCCTGGAGAACGGCCTGTGCCCGGACTACATGACGGAGAAGCTGTGGCGCCCCCTGCACCAGGGCTGCGTGCCCGTGTACCGAGGCTCCTCCGTGGTGGCGGACTGGATGCCCAACGACCACTCGGCCATCATCATCGGTAGGACTGAGTAGTATTGCTTGTGTTTGACTTGATTTCGTCGACTAAAACTATGACTAAAAATGTGTGTCGACTGCGTTTTTTTCACTGACGAAAAATAAATAAAAACTAAATAAAAACAAAGCTGTGATGACTAAAACTAAGACTAAATATATTGACAATTTCGTCAACAAAATAAAAACTAGACTAAAACGTTACGGAGGGACTAGTGGAGGAGAAAGTCATTTTATGTTTGGTTGCTCTCAGCTGTTGCTTGCCGTTTTCAGCATGCAACCAAGTGTAAAATCAGATGCCATCAAGGCCTGCCAAAATACATTTTAGTTGACTAAATCAACTGTAGATTTAGTCAACTTTAGTCAACTAAAATCACGTGATATTTCGACTAAAATTAGACTAAAACTAAAACTTTTCAGGAGACTAAATTATGACTAAAACTAAATGAGATTTTATTCAAAAGACTATGACTAAAACTAAATCAAAATTTGCTGTCAAAAACAACACTGTTTGACATGGCGGCCAGTTAGATACTTGTGTAGCACTGACTAGCACCGACTGTTTGGACACTTTAACCATTATTTTATGTGCTTTAACTATTAAAAAATAGCAGATTTCCCCTATCCTGTAGTGTTTTTATAACTGCGATATATTGAATGTTTTCTTTGCTTGCTATTTGTTATGTTCATGAATTAAATACCAAGGACTTCCAGCGTAAAAAAACTGTAAAAGGACTTATTTGGGATGTTCCTTTTAGGAATGGTGTTTATGTACTGTTCTCCATTTTTGTCAAATAAAATAATCAATCAATCAATATCTATCATAGATAACTTCCCCTCACCGAAGGACCTCGGCGCCTTCCTGCGGTCCCTCGACGAAAACGACGACGCGTACGCACGCTACCTGGACTTCAAGGACCCCGGCCTCATCACCAACGCGCGGCTGCTGCGGCGGCTGGAGACGCGCGAGTGGGGCGTCAACGACATGAGCAAACCCAACTACCTCAACGGCTTCGAGTGCTACGTGTGCGACCAGGAGAACGCGCGGCTGGCGGCCGAGCGGGCCCATCGGAAGGCTCCCAAGCAGAGCCCGCCTCCTCAGCCCAAGATGGCCAATAACTCCCACATGGGCTGCCCGCTGCCCCGCCCGGGGTACGGAGATGTGACGGACCTGCCCCAGGACGACGGGTACATTTGTCTTATTCCATTAACCCATTTAGAACGGGTACACGTTATTGTGTATCATTATTGTATGCTTTCTATTGAAAAATAGCAGATATACAGCTGGTGCCGCGCTGCGAGCTTGTAGATCTGCTATTTTTTGAAAAATCGTGAAAATTAGAATTTTGACCTGATTCTATAAGTGTCTTTTGAATCCTTCTAAAATTCTTTGAAAAACCTATGTTTCTATGTCAGCAATCTGGCCAGCCATCGTCAAAGAAAAGGTCCTTTTCACTTAACTGGAGCTCAGTTAATCTGTTCTTGAGAGACTACTATGTCAATGGTTCTCAAACCTTTTCATGTGAAGGACCCCCAAACTGATATTTATTTGGCCACGGACCACCATCTCAAAATATTTAGTTCCAGGGACCACCCAGAAGCAAAATTTGAGTTACAAACGTTCGCTTTAAAAATACATATATTCAAAGATTTGCACACATTTTCACGACTTTATCAAAAATAGCAGATATACAAGCTCGCAGCGCGGCACTCGGTGCCGCGCTGCGAGCTTGTATATCTGCTATTTTTCTATAGCTAAAGCATTCAAGTATTCTAGGCCTAAATAGGTTAACCCCTTAAGACCTGAGGCCCATGATACAAATGTCTTCTAAATCCTTTTTTCTCTGACCGTTTTCTGTCAAACTTATGTTGCTATATTAAGCCCTCTCCATACTTTGACCGAAACCGAAGATTTCAGTAAAAAAGGTCCTTTTTCGACCATAAAATGATGTCCCTCGCGACTTCTGAAAAGCATTAGACCGAATTAGAGTTGGAGGAAATTTGCACGTCGGAAAGTCCAAATCACCGAACATTTCGGAGATACTATGGACACTGGACAGGCCTTTAGTGGTTCTGAAACCTTTTCATGTCAAGGACACCCAAAATTATATGGATTTGGCCGCCGACCCCAATTTCGAAACATTTTGTTCCAGGGACCCCCAGAAGCAAAGACCCGAGTTAAAAATGTTTGCTTTAAAATATATACAGTAGGATATATACCGTATTCAAAGACTTGCACAATGGTTCTTGATTTTTCAACAAATAGCAGATCTACAAGCTCATGGCGCGCACAAAGCGACGCGCCATGAGCTTGCATATCTGCCATTTTTGAATAGCCAAAGTTTAAAATAAATGCTCTTCTCGGTTTTAACGGTTTAAGTATGCAAAGTGTCGAAGCAAGAACTAATTGCTCTGTAGTCTGTACTTTGATTTCTCTTCTCTCGGGGGGAACACAGTCCCCCCCCCCCACACCACCACCACCGCCCCCGCAGCTCTGATTAATTGGCTATCTCGTTAGGATAGCCACCCGATGTGATGAGCCTAATCTATTTGTATATCTGTTCACAGATGGCTGCAAATTTGGCCCCAGGACTACTGGCAGAGCTTGGAGCAGGCGGAGGGTTTGGAGTCCCTGATAAGACATAACGAGTCGGACCCTTCGCTGCTGTGGAGGCACATGCAGGACATCGCTGTGAGGAGAGCCAGAGGAGCTCACTGACGACGGCCGCCTGGCCAAGAGGACAGACAAATGGAACGACGTCGGCGTCCGTCCAGAATTACTGGGAGGGAGGAGGGGGGATTTGTTCCGTTTGATTATGCCAGTCATGTTCTAATAATGTTGGCCTCAAATGAGTTCTCCTCCATTGACATGAGGCGACGCTCGTCACTTTAATTACTTTTGTTTTGGAACACGAGTTACAGTATTGTACTTACTGCTGGACTATTAGCAGTAACTGTTTAACCACTTTATAAAACCCAGCGTCCGTATTCTGGGGAAAACGTAGCTCTGGTCACTAACGCTCTGACAAGCTAAACTACTTCACTACTCACCTAAACAAAGGTAGTTTGTTGAAAGCCTATTCTCCACGGTGGGGAACCTCTCAGCTCCTCTCGACCGCCGCGGTTGAGTACTCTTATTTCCGGGTTGTGTCTGTGGCATTCGAGTTGTATGCATTTTATTTCATGACAAAAATAGTGTATTTTACAGAGTATGGTGGGGTGCTGAGAGGTTTCCCACCACGGAGAATAGACTTTCAACAACGCAAACTGACTTTGTTTAGTTGAGTAGCGAAGTAGTTTAGTTTATTTTGACTGAAGTTGAGCTCTTGTAGAGGAATTCCTGGTGCTGTCTGTGAGTCCACCGCCTGTCAGAGCGTCAGTGAGAACTCGCCGACGCTCTGGACCAGAGCTAGGGAAGACATAGCAGAAAATAGCAGCTCTACAAGACCACATTAGGGCGGAGATATTTAATGCAGCGCGAAAACGGAAAAGGAACTAGTATTGAGCTCTGAGGGACTCCCAAGGTCAATCAAGTATGGGGTTTAAGTGGTTAAAGCTGTAATCCATGAGTTTCATGTCCTAGATTCTAGATTCTAAAAACAATTCAGCGTACACCATGCTTTAGGTCTAGATTGCTAAAAAAACAATTTCCCTCCATGCTATAATATGCTATGCAATGGGCATTTGGTTTGTCGGATTACTTTTTTCCTTTAAAAAAAAAATCGTAATGTTTTCCAGGTGTTTCATTTGCATAATTTGCCATAATTCCCCCTGACGTCAACTCCGCACCGGAGCAGTTAGTCTTCCACACTTCTATTGGCCTCTAAACACCTGGGCTTTCTAATAAAGCAGAGATTTGGTCTAACATGCACACAGTAAAACGCTGTGTTAATTCGTCCATTTGCAACTCACGAGTGTTCATTTGTACACTCAGAGTTAGATTAACGCTGCAATACATTAACTTTAATACGCTACTTATGGGAAGAGCCAAATTCTACGGCCGAGCCAGACGACACAGAAAGCCTGTTTGGACAGAGGATGTATCGCATTTTTTGAGCTTCACGCAGTACCACTTGTCTACCAGTAGTGGTCGTACCCAATGACCAACTACAACCACCACAGTTGTGTTAGTTAATAGTTATACACACTATATCGTCGTTGTCGGGTGGAAACCTTGTATGTCCAAAAACCTTCCTTTTGTCATTTTAAAAACGATTTAAAATAGTGAAAATAGCTGATCTACAAGCACACAACGCCTCGCACCGCGAGGCGTTGTGTGCTTGTAGATCTGCTATTTTCACTAGTTTCGTGCGACAGTCTAGAATGATGAAGCAGGGCTTTACCTTACGAAAAAAAATGTACAAATTTGAAGCTTGGAGGTACGAGGTTTCTGCCCGACTATGACGTTATGCAGATATGTCAAAAAATAACGCTTTATTCACAGGGACATTTGTTTTATGGATTGCAGCTTTAACAGAGGGTTTTACTGTATGTGTGAGCGCTTGCGTGTGTGTGTGTTAGTTAAAAGACCATCAGGACCCATCACAGTATTACCTTCATTACTGCTACGCAGCAGGGGCGCGGCCGCAGGGTGTGTTTTTTTTAGATTGCTCCACTACGCTACCACTTAACCCATTTAGGGCCTAGAATTATTGAATGCTTTAACCAGTGAAAAAATAGCAGATATACAAGCTCACAGCGCGGCACCGAGTGCCGCGCTGCGAGCTTGTAGATCTGCTATTTTTGAAAAAGTCGTGAAAATTATGTGCAAATCTTTGAATATGTGCATTTTCAAAGCGAACGTTTGTAACTCAAATTTTGCCTCTGGGGGGTCCCTGGAACGAAATATTTTGAGATGGGGGTCCGTGGCCAAATAAATATCATTTTGGGGGTCCTTCACATGAAAAGGTTTGAGAACCACTGACATAGTAGTCTCTCAAGAACAGACTGAGCTCCAGTTAAGTGAAAAAGACCTTTTCTTTGATGATGGCTAACCAGATTGCTGAATGCTGACATAGGAACACAGGTTTTTCAAAAAACCTTAGGATTCAAAAGACACTTATAGAATGGGGTCAAAATTCAAATTTTCACGATTTCTCAAAAATAGTAGATCTACAAGCTTGCAGCGCGGCACTCGGTGCCGCGCTGTGAGCTTGTATATCTGCTATTTTTCAATAGTAGTTAAAGCATAAAATAATGATACACAATAATGTGTACCCGTTCTGAATGGGTTTTAAACACTGATGTTTCTGCGACGGAAGACATCGTTTAACCGGGAAACGGAGAAGATGATGAATGTAATATTTACAGAGCTAAGCACACCGGCCCAGCGGGATATCACTTTACCACATGATGTTGTACCCTCTCTTCTGTGGCACATGCTGCATGCTGTTCGGGGATTTAACTCGCACCCGAGACCGCAAATCTCCCATCTGTGCAATACTGAGCACTCCAGTCTTCGTTGTTAAGCTTTGGGGTTTTGTAATAAGATTGTCGTGCTACTGTCGCGAAAACGGCCGATCTACAAGCCCAGAACGAGGCTCGGTCGGCTGATTTCGGCACCCGACACCGAACAAGTATAAAGAAACACTACAACCATTTTCAGCCTTATTTTGGCACATAATTGGTCCGCAGAAGATGGTACCATTTCCATCTACTTGCTCCATGTCTGAATGTTCCAAAATTTGCCAAATCCCATGACATCACTAGAGGGGATTCTGGAAAACCATCGTTGTTGCATCCATAAAAGAAATCTAACATTTTGAAACGACTATTGAAGAGGTCTTTGGTAGCAACATTTTGAACCACTCAGTCCACCACCGAGGCGGAGTGTGTAGAGTCTACACCAGGGGTCTTCAACGTTTTCCCCTTAGTTGAGAGTGGGATGAAGCAGGGACAATCAGTGTATTTTGGGTTCATCTAAATGTGTGTTTCCAGATATTTAACCACTTGAACCGTATATAATTTATAAACTTGACCTTTCACTCTGTACTTAGTCTGCTCTTTTTCCCCTCTATACGAAACTACCAACGCCTCACGAAACTCAACGCCTTGCAAGCTTGTAGCTAAAGTTCTCCGAATATGGACACTATGGTTCAAGTGGTTAATATAAAAACGGTTTCTATCGCTCAAAGATTTGGAGGACCCCCTGTAGTAACTCTGAGGTGAGGACCCCCTAGGGATCCTGGACCCCCTGTTGAAGACCTTTGGTCTACGCTGTAGACAGAAATGCTATTGCCCCTTAGTGAGGAGTGAGGACCCATATTATGGACATGTTGGGGGAAAAAAGGTGACCTGTAGATTTAACACATAACTTGTACATGCGTCATTTTGAGGATAATCTTGTACCACGCTAGTATTATTTTTTATATCATTATATATTTATATGCCATCTTTATATAAATCATTTTATTTTGTAAACAATGCATCACAGAAAGCAAACATGGTATTTTGTAAAAAGGAAAAAAAATAAAATCTTTTGGAGAAAACCAAACCTAGTAACCCTTGACTTTCTCACAGACAATCCTTAAATACAACTCTTAACAAGCACAATGTTTAACGTACCCAACTACCAACATGAGTCTGTTAACAGTACTTCTAAAATGTGTAACGTTCTACAGACAATTCCTTCATAGTTCACCATGTCAAATATCGAAAAATGTAAAACTTGTAAATGCATACTTTGAGGAAGAAAAAGAAAGGAAAAATTGGACGTTCAAAACTGATTAATCTGAATGGCCTAATCATTATTGTTCATTATAGCAATCAGTCTGATAAAGCCCTAAACGATGAGTAATGCCCAAGTTTGAGCACAATACATTCCAATAACTGTCTAAGATCGGGGTTCTGCTTTCAGCATATAAATGAGTGTGAGGGAGAGCGGGTAGGTTGGTATGGTTGGTGGCATGGTATGGTTGGTGGCATCGATAATATGCCCGATTTATCCCAGGGTCGTACGACGGCCACAGAGAAAACAGCCGACCTACAAGCTCGCACTGAGTCGTGCATGCGACGCCGTGCCATATTATTTATTGCAGTGTTTCTCAAACTTTCAAATTTCAAGGTCTCCACCTTAACTCTGACAGTGTACAAAATGGAACCAAATGAACCCGTTAGGGTTCATTTGGTTCCATTTAGTACACTGTCAGAGTTACAGACTTGTATGGGTCAAATCCCTGGAATCCAACTTTGAGAACCACTGATTTATTGTACAGTAGGTCAGCCGTTTTCGGCACGCAACGCCATCGCACGGCAGAGTGTAAATTGGTCGTCTCTCACGGTGGACTTTTTACCCCACTGTTTCTCGACGTCGGGTCCAGGGGTAAAATCCTCAATGGGAATTCTGACTCAGAGTGTACAAATGCCCATTTATACACTCTCTTGAGTAACAGACCATTTGGTCCTCTGGTGGGGGCCCCCGAACCGGATGTTGAGAAACAGTGCTTTTACCCCTGTGGCGGAGAAGTGAGGAGGGGCAGGGGGAGATGATGGGGGAGATGGGGGGCTCTGTTGGAGGAAGCATGGATACTCAGTCGAACACCTTGGAGTAGCAGCTCTCGCAGTGGACTTTACCGCCGTGCAGAAACATGTTGTACAGCAGGTCTCCCATAGGTCTGCTACACACGCCACACTGAAATGACACCAGCAAAAATCATTACAATTACACACTTAAAACAGTTACCGGTACTCTAATAGATCACAGAGTGTGGTTATAATGTGCAAATATCTCTTCCCTGTGTACTTTTGGCTACTTTTCCTGCATGGAAGCTGGAAGCCTAAGAGTCAAAAGGCCCCAGTTGAAATACACAGATATAATGACATCATAAAATCACCCCCTCCCCTTTTACCATACACCCAACACTGTGGGTGTGGTTAACTTCAGCTGGGTGACCACCCACCATGACAACCAGGCATACTTAATGAACTGTTGGGTGTGGCCACATAAAAACAATTTTAACTCTTTCTGTACACTTTTTTGGAAAAAACCTTCCTCCTAGTATAATCATAAAACCTGATTATGTTTGGGGGGCACACCATCATGGCACATGGCACATCATCTTTAAATCATGGCACACCATCTTTAAAAGTATGACAGTCTACTGTCCTATCAAATAAAGGCCTAAAAGCCCCAAAACAAATCTTAAAAAAAGAAAAGTATGACAAGGGGCAGAATTGTAGTAACGCACATGACATTTTCCCAGAATCTTCTTAAGCCATTATGACATGCACTGAACAAAGGAACGGAAGCTAGTGTTGGGGTTCAAGTGGTTACGGGTACGTTTATTCATGGATATCACTAGCTTAGCTTGTGCCATGTGATATCCATGTGATATCCACATTTCTACACTGACATCATCTGCTGTATACATTGTATGCAGACGGGTGAAGTCTCCCCTGAGGGCTTTCTGCTAGAAAACGGGGGCGGCCCCTGAGAAAGCGTGGCCTAGTCTTACAAGGCTTTCTGGCAGAAAGACGTCGGGGACTGAGCTTCATTGTATTGTGTACAGTACGTCCCTCCAGGCTATGGGGCATTCAGCTCCTCCAGGCTAGGAGCTTTTAGCGATGCAAACAATACATCGAAGCACCCTGCCTCCAGGCCCCTTAGCATGTGTTTGTCCCCTTAATTAAAAAGAAAGCGTGAGAAAAAAAATCTCACCTATATTCTAGCTGTGCTTCCTCTTACTGCAGCATTTCTGCATTCACTCTAGATTGTTTTTACGAGGTTCCGTCTCGCTTTATGGTTTACGAATCGATTATTCTGATAGTTGTTTAACGTGCGTGTATTTTAGGATCACTTTGTTACTGGGATTGGTCGTTTGATTTTATGAATCAATCTAAAACATAATGTGGTTGTCGTCGTGCTTGGGTTACTTGGAAGGCGCTTATGGCAAACAATTATTATTGTTAGAACTGCTATTATTATTATGGTGGTTATGAAGACTGGGTGTGTGTGTGTGTGTGTGTGTGTGTGCGTGCGTGCGTGCGCGCGCGTGCGTGTGTGTGTGTGTGTGTGTGTGTGTGTGTGTGTGTGTGTGTGTGTGTGTGTGTGTGTGTGTGTGTGTGTGTGTGTGTGTGTGTGTGTGTGTGTGTGTGTGTGTGTGTGTGTGTGTGTGTGTGTGTGTGTGTGTGTGTGTGTGTGTGTGTGTGTGTGTGTGTGTGTGTGTGTGTTTATACCTGGAAGCAGCCAGGGTGACAGCTGATGTTGAGGTGATCGATGGTGATCTTGGCGTCGTTGCCCACCAGTTCTCCACAGTACGTGCAGGGGGACGACTCCGAGACCCTGGGAGACACGGAGACAACGAAGTGTTAGTGACCGTGGTGGGGACAAAGAAGTACTCAACCCCAGGGACGTGCAGTGAAAATATCGAAAATAGCAGACCTCAAAGCTCACAACGCGTCGCTCTGCGACGCGTTGTGAGCTTGGAGGTCGGCTATTTTCGGTGCTTGATACCACACTGAACTATAAGGATAATCGAATCTATACTGGAGAATGTGGCGTAACAGCATGGATTTCTACACAGAGAGGGCAATTGTTTCAACATAAGATGCTGCGTTCAAGTTCAGGAGAGTTTGGACAAGGCAATTCTATTGAATGCCGCCTTCAGGTGTGGCATGGAAAAGGGGGCATTTGCATTTCTTTCACCATAGTGAAAACTGCATTCATGGTCTGGAGAGGGCACTTTCTACAGACGGATAAAAGGCAGGGAGCCCATGCCCCCCTTTGATGTCTATGTGTGCACGTGCCTGCTCAACCCCCAGTACTTGAGTCAAAGTATAGACATACTCTTGGTCAAATAAAATATGTTAAAAAAAGCAGATGTACAAGCTTGTACAGGCTTATATTTCTGCTATTTTTGAATAGCCAATGAAAAAGAAAAAAAAGATTGCTTGCCTAGTTTTAATGGGTTTAAAAATAAAGGATATACTATACAGTATATTAAAAAGTACAAATTGCAAAACACAATCCCCCCAAATAAACACACGATTTTCAAGACGTTTTCCAAAAATATTAGGCTAATAGTAGTGAAAATACCACACCTAGAAAAATTACAGATGTGTCATTTTCACTATGTTTGAAACAGGGCTTAAATGGCTAATTCATAATGTATCCCCTTTCCTAGAAATAAAATTACAATATTTGTCTTGTAAATACAAAACTTGACAGTCCAAAACCTACTCTAATCCAAGTACAGGACTCAAGTAAAAGTACTCCATTATCGTCCACCAGTGGATAGAGAGAGACGGGGGGCGTTATTGACCCGATGACATCCACATGCAACTGCAGCTCTGTGAGTTGATAACCTGCTGTGGCCCTGATGGCGGTCACTGCCGGGTCATGGCAGGGAACTCAAGACGTGTAAACAATCCTCTGATGTCCTTCGCTTAGCTTCTTAATGAGTGTGTGTCTTCTTGCTTACACATATCCAGTTTCCCCAAGAGCTACGAGCTATGGTCTCACGTACAGCCAGTGGTGTGCTACCCTTTTTTGAGGGCATACTATAATCCAGTGTTTCTGGGCACACTTTTCATGTCCCAAGAATCCATGGACACACCAACATAATACGGGGGTGTAAATATCGTCACTGTCGGGAAGAAACCTCATATCTCCAAGTTTCAAATGTGTACGTTTCTTCGCAAAGTAAAGCTCTGCTTCATCATACAAGGCTGTCGCACAACAGTAGTGAAAACAGCAGATCTACAAGCAGATCAGCTGTTTTCACTAGTTTAAATAATTTTTAAAATGATAAATACAATACTGGCTTTCAAGCAGTTTCAAGGGCACACTTGACCCTTCTCAGGGGCACACCAAAGGTCCCCAGGCACAGTGGTTGAGAAACACTATAATCTATGATCCGCGGCTATTCGTGTGGCCAGGGCAGACGCCAGTGCATAATGCCTATCAAATACGTTACTTTGAAAGGTTCACGAGGGCAGACGCTTTTTCAAAGAAATGTCTTCACAGCATACGGCGTATACCCACGTTACAGGTAGAACACAGCACTGCGTACAGCCACGGCCATCTGAGAACTCCACCTACATACACGTGGGGATATCTCTAGAATCGATATATTGGGGCGGTAGTGGCTCTGGGAGGTTGGAGCGGCTGCGGAACGCTTGGGAAACGGAAGGTTCCCGGTTCGATCCCCGGCTCCCCCTGGGGGTTAGTGACACCAAACCCCTAATTGCTCCAGATGAGCAGGTTGAATGGTTTCTTCCACCATCGGTGTGTGAATGGGTCAATGTCATGAAGATTGTAAAGCGCTTTGAAAGGCGCTATATAAATGATCCATTTGTATATCCATTGTATATCCACTGTCCACACAAACTGACTTTTGCCCCTATATTGAATTTAGACGTCACCATTATTGACTAGACAGAGATGTCTGTTTGATTTAGAATGATGGTGTGTGTGTGTGTGTGTGTGTGTGTGTGTGTGTGTGTGTGTGTGTGTGTGTGTGTGTGTGTGTGTGTGTGTGTCTACCTGGAGTAGTTGGAAGGTCTGCTGTAGGAGGAGCTGGATGTCAGATATTCAGATCCGCTGCAGACAAAAAGAAGCAGAGATTCAGTTGTGATGATATTTAGTGTTGATTATGCTGAACTAGTAGTAATCAACAGTATTATTGTTATTGCTGTGATTTGAATGCACAAATACCTTCCATGCTGGTCTCTGGCGTTATGCAGGGACAGCTCACCGGCGTCAACATACTCCTTGACGAACACACATCCCCTGGAAGAGAAGAGACAAGTACCATGGAATAACAGAGATCATAGATGGACAAAGATAATTGCGACGAATGTTGCAGTTTACTATGAAAAACTACACATCATGTCCGTGTCTGTCTGTCTGTCTGTCTGTCCGTCCGTCCGTCCGTATACACTTTTTTACGGTCTATGGGTTTGCCACTCTGACATCACGCTGACTCTCACGCGATGACATCACTGCGATGTCAGGGGAACCAAATCCCTTTTATGCCCATATATGGAGATCCCTGTGATGCCAGGGGAACCAAATCCCTTTCATGCCCATAGATGGAGATCCCTGATGTCATCAATATTAATCCCATATCTGTGAATATCTGATACCAGGGGTCTCCAAATATGGGTAACTGGTCCGATATACATCACTGAACAGATGGCCAAGGCATGGCGCGACCTCGTTGCCCTTTAGGCGTCTTACTGGTGGTTATAATATTTTGAAATTCCTCCTCAACATAATTACTGTCAGCCTTCAAACTCACTTCTTGGACTCGGGTTCTGGCGTTTCGACGCGGCGGGTTTCCTCGACGTCTGGGGTCCTGGAATAGGTCTGATACCTGGACATACACACACAGAGAGAGAGAGAGAGAGAGCAGTGCATCGTAACGTCATCCGTCAACCATTGACAGCGGCCTGACACTTTAAGCACATGTCGGAAGAAAGAGGACCTCCACACACTTCAGTCAAACGTGGGCTGGAGTTAATCACCTCCCTCCCGGGCTGCCCACCCACCCGTCAATCGTTAACAGGGTGCTTCTTAACAGCCTGTGATTTGACATCAAAAGGACAACTCTTAACACACGTCATTAACTTGATATCAGGGGAACTGGAATGGAGCCGGTGATTAGAAAGAACGAAAGAACGAAGGAAAGAAAGAAAGGAAATGAGGGCAAATTGAAAGATAATGGGAGGGAAAGAGCTCATCGCTTCGCCCTAGATCGGTAACACGGGTTGATTGGGAGGTCGATGCAGGCCAGCGGACAACAGGTGCCGGTAACCTTAGATTCACCCAGGGGCGTCACAAGGTGGGGGAAAAGTGGGACTGAGTTACTATAGGGCCCAAGGTGGAGGGAGCCTTCGTTATTTTATACTTTACCTATTGAAGAATAGCAGATATACAAGCTCACACCGCGGCACCGAGTGCCACGCTGCGAGCTTGTAGATCTGCCATTTTTCAAAAGTCGTGAAAATGTGTGCGAATATATGTATTTTTTAAGCGAACATTTGTTACTCAATTTTTGCTTCTGGGGGGTGTCCCTGGAACTAAATATTTTGAGAACGGGGTCCGTGGCCAAATACATATAGTTTTGGGGGTCCTTCACATGAAAAAGTTTGAGCACCACTGACGTAGAAACATAGGTTTTTCAAGGGTTTTTCAAAATGAAATATTCAAAGACTTTTCCACGATTTTTCAAAAACAGCAGATCTACAAGCTCGCAGCGCGGCTGTGAGCTTGTATATCTGCTATTTCTTCAATAGTTAAAGCACAAAATGACGTGTAATAATGCGTTCCCACTAGTCTAAATGGGTGAAACCCCCTCCCTCTATGAAGAACATTCATGGGGGGCCCGCAGTGAATCCTTGCACCCAGGGCCCAGGTAACTTTAGAACCACCATACACAGTGTGAAGGGTGTACAGCTGTTGTTCCCACAGGGCTTTGGCCTAAATATCTCGGTGTACTGGGCCAACACCTAAGAACGCCTCAATTATGAGCCACAAAGACTTAAGAGCATTAGCACATTCTGAAGGGGAAAAGGGTTAGACCAGTTCAGGTGGCCTGTATACTGTACACGCCTGCACGCAGACTCTTATATGCACACAAATCTAAGATATTAGGAAAACCTTCGATATTCGATAACGTTATTGAATACCTCAATATCACTCACAATATTAGTAAAAACAATTGCATTATACTGCATAGTTTGTATTGTTTTTCTGCTTTAAGTCCACTGCCTGCCTAACCCAGATAATGAATTGCATATCCATGCATGCACACTGCACAGTACACATACTGTAGGTTAGGTAGGTTTTATTGAAGTAACCACACCTGGTTACAGATGGACTGCTTTTTGCTTTTTGCATGCATAGTGTCTGTAATTAATTTGGCACATGCACCAATACCTAATTTCAAGCCGTCTTCGTCGATATGTATACCTTGCATGTTGATACCTCGATATTGATAGATTTTCCGATATATTGCCCAGCCTTAACCCATTCAGAACGGGTACACATTATTGTGTATTATTATTTTATGCTTTAACCAGTGAAAAATAGCAGATATACAAGCTCACAGTGCGGCACCGAGTGCCGCGCTGCGAGCTTGTAGATCTGCTATTTTTGAAAAATCGTGAAAATTAGAATTTTGACCTGATTCTATAAGTGTCTTTTGAATCCTTCTAAGGTTTTGGAAAAACCCATGTTTCTATGTCAGCAATCTGGCCAGCCATCGTCAAAGAAAGGGTCCTTTTCACTTAAATGGAGCTCAGTTAGTCTGTTCTTGAGAGACTACTATATCAGTGGTTCTCAAACTTTTTTCATGTGAAGGACCCCCAAAATGATATTTATTTGGCCACAGACCGTATCTCTGTAGCCATTAAACGAAACAGGTTTCTTACATTGATGCTCCTACATCATGCAAGCACCAGTTAAAGTTACTTTCCATCCCTCATATACTGTGTGCACAGTGCACATCCCATAACCCACACACTGCACATCATTTTGGAGCTCATATCTTTGAACGGGTAAGGGCTAGTACTGTATAAGTTCATAGATTGTGTACAAATACACTGGGATAATATCACCAGGGATGATATTTAAAAGTAGAGCACCTGCAAGCACCTCTGTGTGTGCTATGACTGATGCACACACTTTTCTTTACCTTCCATTTACCGTTGTTGCTATTGTTTATTCGTTGTTGATGTTACCGCTGCTGCAGTGTTGAGGAACCAAAACCAAAGAATTGCACTCCAGCGTACCCCGTATAAAAGATGCAACGATAAAACAATCTTGAAAGGATCTTGGACCCCAAGCGCTTCGCAAGGCATGGTTTTGAAAGTAGGAATAAAGTGATGTCTCATGATATATTGGGAATGGGTTCCGGTTTCACAGTCTGTGCAAATATGTCTGATCCACAAATTCCCAATGCAGAACCATGCTGAGGGCCACTGCTGTAGATTCATTTCAAGTGTGGAAATTCAAGAGTTGAGGCATTACATTTTGTATAACACGGTGCTATTGTGAAAAATAGCCGATCTACATGCTCACAACGCCTCGCGATGCGAGGCGTTGTGAGCATGTAGATCTGCTATTTTCACAATTTCTGACTAATATTTGACAATTTGACCAATGTTTAATTTGTCAATTAGAGGTATTAAAAAGTCCTACTGTCATTTTAGAAATGTGCAGCTACCCTCTATACACTTAAACTTTATGTTGGTTTGTTTACTGTTGAGTGAGAAAACAATGTTGCACATTAAGTTAATCATCTGGGGACCCCCCAAAAATAATGTGGGGACCCGACCCACAGGTTGAGAACCACTGCTATATCAAGAATCCTTGATTCTTGATGTGTTGAAAGATTTGCTGAATTGATATTAGCACACTTGAATCAAGAAGAGCAAAACAAGAGAAATTTAAAAGAATGTATTTCTTTGCTATAACTATCATCCTTGATTTATAGTGTAAAACCCAGATTGCATAACATACAGGAGACTTCCTTGGCAGACACAGCAGAAGTCAACAGTCGAATATGATTGACACAGTGTGTGTGTTTTAAAAAAAAACCACGCTGTGTTCTTTAAGGTTAACTAGATCACAAACTCACCGATCCATAACTGGCTCCGGGTCGCTGACACTGTGCGTCTCCCTGGGAAAGGAAATAAGAAACTTTTTATTCCACTCTTTTACAAAGAAGGAGCCGCCCGGGTCAATAGCCTGGACTCAATCAATGTACCAGAGGGCTGCTCTCTTCATCAGCAACATTGAACGCCTCCGTAGCCGAGGCACTCATTCTGTCTTTCCAGTTTTTTAAATCGAACCTGGGTGTGGTTTGTTTACCTTTTGCACCTCAGGCTTTCCTCTCTCGCTCACCTAAACCCTCCTCCTTCCATGCCGCAAAACAAATCTGTGTTCTGTGTTCATTCAACTCTATGAGAGAGGGTGTACGAATGGACCCTTAGGGTCCGTTTGTACGCCCTCATGGTTACAAATGGACGCATCACCACTGAGGGTTTTACGGCGTATTCCAATCCCTTCTAAAGGTAAACATAACCTGTTTCATCTCTCCCTCCCTCCCTCCCTCCAGCTCCCATTCAGCTCCCTATTTCTTCCCCCTCTCTATTTCTTCCCTTCTCTCTACCTCTCTCCATCTCTACTAAGGCTAGGCAATATATCGAAAATGTATCGATATCGAGGTATCAACATGCGAGGTATACATATCGACGAAGGCGGCTTGAAATGAGGTATTGGTGTATTTGTCAAATTAATTAACAGACAGTTTTACAACACAATATGCATGCACGTAGTACATGCAAAAAAGCTGTCCATCTGTAACCAGGTGTGGTTATTTCAATAAAACCATTGTTGGAAAATGGAAATAAAGCATTGAATGTCTTTATTCTATGTGTACTGTGCGGTGTGCATGCATGGATATGCTATTCATTATCTGGGTTAGGCAGGCAGTGTACCTAAAGCAGAAAAAAAAACATTAAAAACGATATAATGCAATTGTTCTTACTAATATCGTGAGTAATATCTCTTTCTCTCTACCCCTCTCTTTCTCCCTCTACCTCTCTCCCTCCCTCCAGCCCCCACTCCCTCTTGCCTCAGCTCTGTTGGGAAGCGGCGATAAGAATCTCAATTAAACAGTTGATGTGGAGTTTGTCCTCACCAGATGCCGCTAATTGTGGGGATGACTGGCGTCGCCGTATCCTCCGCATCGCTGTCAGGAGAGACAAAACATTACAGCATCATTATGTCTGTGTGCGCCGATACAGCTGTGGAGAAAGTCACTGTTCTATATAATAACTCTCAAATACCTGGAACTCGCCCGAGTCGCGTTAGATCTTAACCACTTTAACCATTATTTTATGCTTTAACTTTAGAAAAATAGCAGATATACAAGCTCACAGCGCGGCACCGAGTGCCGCGCTGCGAGCTTGTAGATCTGCTATTTTTGAAAAATCGTGAAAATGAGTGCAAGTCTTTGAATATCTTTGACCCGATCTTTGACCCCGACTTCTAAATCCTTCCTCTAAGTCATGCTGTTCTCAAACCTTTTCATGTCAAGGACCCCCAAAATTATTGGTGGACACCCATCTCAAAATATGTTGTTCCAGGGACCACCCAGAAGTAAATATTTAATTACAAATGTTCGCTTTTAAGTAGATATATTCAAAGACTTGCAAAAAAAAAAAAAAAAGATTTTTCAAAAATAGCAGATCTACAAGCTCGCAGCGCGGCACTCGGTGCCGCGCTGTGAGCTTGTATATCTGCTATTTTTCAATAGTTAAAGCAGTCAATAATCCTAGGCCTAAATGGGTTAATGAGCATCAACTTCACTGCATGCCGGCCCAATTTATCCTCCAGGCTCGGCAGCCAGGTAACAGCTACTGTAGATCCCAGTTGGATTTAGGGTTCGTTTGAGTTATAATAACTCGATACACAAGAGTTCGGGATGTATACATCGTCTGGAAACCTCATCATGTCCAAAACAGTTACTTTCCTGGATTCAAATTCAAACTTGCAGATCTACAAGCTCAAAATGGGTCGCTTGGCGCTGCGTTTCGAGCTTGTGGATCTGCTACTTTTTTTTTTTTTTTGTGTGACGCTGTAGTAAGATCAAGCAGGACGTTAATTTATGGAAAAACTAAAAGTTATTGCGACCTTCGGTCGCAATTTACTATGCGAAACGTCACAGCTTGTCCGTGTCTGTCTAGAAGTGTACACATTTTTACTCTGATGTCAGGGGAACCACTCTACCAGAATGGGTTTGCCGCTCTGACTTCACTGTGATGTCCCACAAACAGAATCCCTTTTATGCCCACATATGGAGTTCCCTGATGTCATCAATATTAATGATGCCCTCTTAGAGAGATCCCTGTGATGCCAGGGGGGAACAAATCCCTTTTATCCCCATATATGGAGATATGGAGATCCCTGTGATGCCAGGGGGAACAAATCCTTTTTATGCCCATATATGGAGATCCCTGATGTCCACATCACTGTGGCGTGACCTCACCCTAAAGGGCGCTTGTCGCCCTGAGTCGTCTTACTAGTTTATGAAAAACTAAAAACAAACAAAAAGTAATAAAAAATCGAACCTCGGTTCGAAGTGAAACGGTGAATTCTATCTTCTAGATCTATACTTTCTATGTGCTTTAGTTCTATATTTTCATGAATTCTGAATGAAGGAATGATTTTGTCTGGAGGGCCAAATTGTCATGTGAAGCTTGACCAATCCTCAATTCTGCATGCACGGGACAGACATGGGACAGACATGGGACAGACAAAGCCACACCTTGGAAGCGGCTTTCACCGCTTCAAAAATATGGAGATAAGAGGTTTCTGCCCGACAGCGACGGTATGTAAAATAACGTGCCCTAATCTCCACTTAATGAGCACAGATACTGCAGCGAATATATACCTCTCCTCCTCCTCCTGCTCATCTTCATCATCACCCTCCTCTTCCTCGGCGGCGTGAACGGTAGGCGACGTCCACCGGTCCCACGGGGAGTCGTTCTCCGCGGATCTGTGGACCACAAAACAAAACACCAGATCTCCATCACCGCCTCGAAAAAGGATTAGAAAACAAACAGCCCGTGCGGTGTAAAGCGCCGCGAGCACATTTGTTTACCGAGCTTGTAAAGGGAAAGTGGTAACGGATATATACGCTGCAGCAGATGACCTATTTTGTATTGTGTTTTTTTTTTTTTTTTTTTTTTTTCTGTTGCAGCAGCAGCAGCACCAGTCAGTGCACAATTTCTTCTGGCTCAGCGAGTTGAGTGTTCCCGCTGTGAAAGCCTGGTGCCCTCGTCGTAGTGAAAGGGGGGGGGGCCAGTGGGTTTGTTGTGGGCATACAAATGGAGCAGATAGGAGCCTGGGGGCTTTTTATTAACAGCGGTGGAAAGTAACTAAGTACATGTACTCAAGTACTGTACTGTACTGAAGTAAGATTTGGAGGAATTTGTTTCACTATACTTATTTTCTCTCTTATAACATCTCACAGGCAAATATTGTACTTTCACTCCTCTGCAAGTATTGAAAACTTCAGTTACTAGTTTCTTTGTAGATTTTTTATCATCATTACAAAACATACATTAATAACTTTAGCCCCATTATTTCGGCTAGGTTTTTAATTATACATTGTGAAAACTGTGTGAAAATTGAGATTCTGCACAATGAGTGCTTTTTGAATAACAGACTTTGAAGCCTACATTGTGGTATTTACTTAAAAAAATGAAGTACTTCTTCCACTTTTGCTTTTAAATAAAGGAGGTGACTCACTTTCTCTCAAACGTGACCAGTGTGGGTTGTTCCTCCACGCGGGCCGCAGGTGCCGGCCTGGGAGAGGGGAACATACAGTGAAAGGCTTTTAGTGCATTAAAGACATGGGAGGAAGGGCGGCAGATGAAAGGAGAAGTGGGCCGTATAGCGTGTCTGTCTTTGTGTGACAGTATAGTGTGTCTTTGTGTGGAGCGTATAGTGTGTCCGTGTCTTTGTGCAAAGTGCAGTGGGTAAAACCCTAGTGTGTCATCATCGTCACCTCTCCTCTGTGGCGGCCGTGGCGGCGTGTTCAGGGTCCCACGAGCGAGACCAGGAGTGCCTGCTGCTGAGACTGGAGAGACACATGGTGGAGAGTTGTTGTCACCATCAGGACCATTTTTAACCATTGAACATTGGAACATACAGTATGAATAAAAAACAAGACAAACAACAAAATTGCACAGGGAAGAATGGGAAGATAATTGTCAAATGGTAAATGGTGCATTTATATAGCACCTTTATCCAAGGCGCTTTACAGAGATTCTGCATTACCCATTAACACACACACATTCATACAGCGATGGCAGAGGAAACCTGCTCACCAGGAGCAACTAGGGGTTCAGAGTCTTGCTCAAGGACTCTTCAACACTAACTCTGGGGGAGCCCGGGATCGAACTGGGAACCCTTCGGGAACCCCCTATGTTCTGGATGACAACTCTACCCCTGAGCCACTGCCGCCCCCACAATTAACTTAAATATACAAATTGACAATGACTGGCACCCATAATGACTGGTACCAAAAGGTGAAAACCTGCCATATTTAATCAATCATATAACATAGTCATATAGTCTGATATAGTGGAAATGGCTGATCTACAGTACAAGCTTGCACAGAGATCTGCCATTACCGCTTTAAAAAAAAAAAAAACGTACGGTTCATTTTTCAACGTAATCATTTTAGATTGTCTCAAATTAATTGCCATCATGCGATGATGTAATAATTGCGTGGCAGGTCTGAGTGGAGTGGGTCGGTGATGCGGAACTTTAGGACAGCCCAGGCGGAACGACAACACAACAGCAATTAAGTATTAAGTGAAGTCTGAGGCCACGGATTGGCCCACGCTTCGCTTTCCCCACTCTTAGCCAGTCAGTCAGCCAGTCAGTCAGACAGCCACTAAGCCACCCACAACACCATTATGGACCAGGCCAGGGACGTGCTGGGCCCCTGATTCAGCCCGGGAAAAAAGAGTTGGAGAGGCCCTCATTGCGCGCTATAGAGAGAGATCTCTCTCTCTCTCTCTATAGCGCTGCTGCTACTCAAAGATTTGCCATTTCAGATCATGACAAGTGACAAGCCAGTGGGCCAATTACATGAGTTATATTTCGTCGTTGTCGGGTGGAAACCTTGTATGTCCAAAACCGTTTGTTTTGTATTTATCATTTAAAAAATGAATTAAACTAGTGAAAACAGCCGATCTACATGCGAGGCGTTGTGTGCTTGTAGATCTGCTGTTTTCACTACTTTTGTGCAACGGCCTTGTATGATGAAGCAGCACGACGATTTACTTTGTTGGCCGCCCAGCCCCCAAAAACGAACGAAGGCCGACATTTCTTTTTTTTTTTTTCCTAATGGCCGGGAATGAACCGGCCGTTCGGGAGTTGTCCCGCTTTTCCCAATGGCCAGCACGTACCGTTCAGCGTCTGTGTCGATGGGGATGACGTCCTGTGCGAGGATGTCCAACGCGTCGCCGCTCATGCTATAGTGAAGCACATACATGAAACATTAAAACACATTTGTTTTTGCAGCATTCAGTGCCGTTGTTTTTGTGAGTCACGGCCATTATTCCATCCCACAGATTATAATAACACCACTTAAGGCAATGAACATGAGCTCAGCTGCCCTGCACAGAGACATTATTTACTTAACTAAAACCTCACCTCGTTCGTGGGCTTGGATGTTCCTCCTCGTCGTCGTCGCGAGCAGGCGACGCAAGATCTGCTGCGGAGCTGCAGAGAGGCAGAAGAAGTCGAGGTTTGCATGACAATAATGCATATCTTGCGCCGTGAGATACGTGGCATGTCATGATGCGGCGAGGTATTACTGATCATAATTTAGTAGGGGCCGGTAATGGCTTGAGAAAACCGAAGCAATGCTGTCACATTAGATAGTGCCATAAGGTAGCGGTGGCAAAGGCAGAGAGGTTACTGTATAACCAATTTAGGCCTCGAATTATTGAATGCTTCAACTATTGAAAAATAGCAAATATACAAGCTCACAGCGCGGCACCGAGTGCCGCGCTGCAAGCTTGTAGATCTGCCATTAAATCTTGAAAAATGTGTGCACATTTTTCAATATATGTTTTTCAAAGCCAACTTTTGTAACTCAAATCTCTGCTTCTGGGGGGTCCCTGGAAAAACATATTTTGAGATGGGGGTCCGCGGCCAAATAAATGTAACTTTGGGGGTCCTTGACATGAAAAGGTTTGAGAACCACCGATTTAGAAGAAGGATTTAGAAGTCGGGTCAAAGATATTCAAAGAGGCATTTTCAAGATTTTTAAAACATAGCAGATCTACAAGCTCGCTGTGAGCTTGTATATCTGCTGTTTTTCAAAAGTTAAAGCATAAAATCTAACGCGACTCGGGCGCGTTCCAGGTATTTGAGAGATAATAATAATAATAACTAAAGAGAGAGAGGAAACCGCAGCAGGTCACAGGACCTGTGATAGAGGCAAAGTGTCTCACAATCACAACGTGCTGCATTATGCATGGCTGCAGATACCATCAGCTTTTGGCTGCAAAACAGTCACAGCTTTCCAATCCAATATGATTACCTGTTGGGGGACGCGCGGGATGTGCGCCCTATCGGGTATGGATCAAATGGATCAGCCAAGCTGAAAAACAATTTCACACTTATTTCACTCTCTATTGTCAGCACGCCCTCGTCATGTGTCAGAGGAATTGTTATGTGATCACATTGACTCCCGACGATGGGGAAAGATTTAAGCCGTTTGGGCCTAGAGTCGTTTGATGCTTTAACTGTTGAAAAATAGCAGATATACAAGCTCACAGCGCGGCACCGAGTGCCGCGCTGCGAGCTTGTAGATCTGCTATTTTTGAAAAATCTTAGAACATTTGTAACTCAAATATTTGCTTCTGGGTCCCTGGAACAACATATTTTGAGATGAGGGGTCTGTGGCACAAATGCATATAATTCTGGGGGTCCTTGACATGAAAAGGTTTGAGAGCCACTGACATAGAAACATAGTTTTTTCCAAGAAAAAACCTTAGAAGGATTTAGAAGGCACTCTGTGCCACGCTGTGAGCTTGTATATCTGCAATTTTTTAATAGTTAAAGCATAAAATACTGCGTAATACTGCGTCCCCGGTATAAGCGGGTTAATGTGCTCTGAATGGTAAATACAAACACGGAGGGGCCGAGGCCTTCGAGTGTCTCTGGCAAACGGGCTGTGCCCGCAAAAAACACTGTTTTAATGTGTTGTTTATTCTCTCCTGCTTCACCCCGGGCGATCGCTGTTCCTGATCAATACACATTACAATCAATACTCATTACAGCACATGAGCCATCCATCTTAGCAAGTGTGGGCTGTTCTCCGTTTAGCCACTTAAAGCCTAGATACTTCGTTGATCGGGATCCCCCCCAAGGGCTCTCGTCAGACTTGGGCCCGCTACTTTTTTTTGAGCGGTGGTAAACCGCTCCATAGAGTGGCTGGGTATGTGTCTGTAGCCATTTCTCCTCAGCGTTTTGCCATAGCATTGTGTGTGTGTGTGTAGCATAGCCTGTACATCCTAGACTTAAATCCTAGTCTGAAGACGTTATGCAAGCACGACCACCGCTCACTTCACATTGGGTGTGATTTCTTTTTTACATAGATTGTGTGAATGCACATTCACCCATTCACACACACATTTATACACCGATGGCGGAGGAAACCATGCAAGGCACCAACCTGCTCACCAGGAGCAACTAGGGGTTCAGAGTCTTGCTCAAGGACACTTCGACACTAACTCTGGGGGAGGCCCGGGATCGAACTGTGAACCCTTTGGGAACCCTCCGTGTTTTAATGCCGGTTTCTCTACCCCTGAGCCACTGCCGCCCCATCGTGTACCTGCATGGGTTGAGGGGACTGTGGGGAGTTTTCTCAAGGGAATGTTTATGTGTGTGTTATTTTTATACTTCGAGCTGCTGGTTGTGTGTGTGCGTGCATGCGTGAGTGTGAGAGACAGGCAGGAGGAAAGAGAGGAGAGGAGAAAGACAGAGAGAGGAGAGAGAGGGGGAGGTAGAGAAAGAGAGAGAGAGATGTGCCTGGAGAGGAGGAATGTAAAGATGGAGTGATGGGAGGAGAGGAGGTCAGGATGCTGTCTCTAAAACATCATTTGCTATTCCAGTCCATTAACACGCTGAGACCAGAGAAGATGGTTCCATCCATCCTGTGTGTGTGTGTGTGTGTGTGTGCGTGCGTGCGTGCGTGCGTGCGTGCGTGCGTGCGTGCGTGCGTGCGTGCGTGCGTGCACAGTCATAATTAATATTCACATAATAATATAATAATCCATTCTACGTCTGAAGGCTAATTACGTGATCCTTTGATGGAGCTGGTCATCACAGATACAGTATGTAATCAGTATGTAATGTGGGGGCGGCAGTGGCTCAGGGGTAGAGAAACCGTCATTAGAACACGGAGGGTTTCCGAAGGGTTTCCAGTTCGATCCCAAGTGTCCTTGAGCAAGACTCTGAACCCCTAGTTGCTCCTAGTGAGCAGGTTGGTGCCTTGCATGGTTTTTCCTCCGCCATCGGTGTGTGGATGTGTGTGTGAATGGGTGAATGTAATGCACAATCTCTGTAAAGCCCCTTGGATAAAAGGCGTTATATAAATGCACCATTTACCATTTAATCATCTCAAGTGAACCCTTCTCATCTCATCTCACCGCGTACCTCTGTGTGTCTTTGGCTGTGTCAGCCGTGCACGGCGGTGTTGCTGTTGTGTCATCCGCGCGCAGTGTTGTGTAGCCCATGCACGGTGTTGTGTCATCAGAGCGCCGCGTTGTTGCGTCCCGTGTGTGCGGCGGCGTCGTCCCCTCCGTGCGCGGCGTCGTGGTGTCTGATGTTGTATCATCATTGCACGACTCGGTGCTCAGGCTGACGGGGGAGACAAAAACACAGACAACGCTAATCAGTTGACGCGGTTGACATTCTAGTCACGTCCAAATCATCTATCAATAATCAAATAATCTATCAATCAATGGAGATAAAACGTAATCAAATTCCATTTTACCAATTGAATATTTTGGTTTAGCGCTCTACATTATCATGATAAGTATTTTGTACATGCACTGCCTGCAACCGTCACAACAAACTGTGAACGCTTGTCATTGTTCCACATTATGAAAATGAGGTTATTGTTTTTTCGACTGTTGGGTAAATCATTAACCCATTTAGGCCTACAATTATTGAATGCTTTAACTATTGAAAAATAGCAGATATACAAGCTCACAGCGCGGCACTGAGTGCCGCGCTGCGAGCTTGTAGATCTGCTATTTTTGAAAAGTCGTGAAAATGTGTGCACATTTTTCAATATATATTTTTCAAAGCCAACTTTTGTAACTCAAATCTCTGCTTCTGGGGGGGTCCCCGGAACAACATATTTTGAGATGGGGGTCTGATGGGGGTTTGAGAACAGCTGATTTAGAGGAAGGATTTAGAAGTCGGGTCAAAGATCGGGTCAAAGATATTCAAAGACTTGCACAATGTTATATGAGATACTTCAATGGTTTCCAGTGGAAATAAGCTTAGTCTTTTCATGGATCTCCTTTTAGTAGACCTTGTACCAGTGAACTGTACCGTCATGAAACTGTACCTTTTCCTATGCAAACTTCTAATAAAGTCTTCAATCAATCAATCAAACACATTTTCATGATATTTCAAAAATAGCAGATCTACAAGCTCGCAGGGCGGCACTCGGTGCCGCGCTGTGAGCTTGTATATCTGCTATTTTACAATAGTTAAAGCATAAAATAATGGTTAAAGTGGTTCAAATCTAACGCGACTCGAGCGCGTTCCAGGTATTTGAGAGTTAAACGGCTTCGAGATGGGTTCTGATAACTTGCGAGTGTCGAGGAGCATTCATCATCATTTTGTTCCTTATTGCCTTATTTCGCCATCATTTTGTGCTCTAAATTAAACAGATTAGTCAAAGGATTGAAAAGCATAATCAACAGATTCATCAATTATGAAAATAATTGTTAGCCGCGGCGCTTGGCTCAGTCCCATCATAAACGTTGTTGTTGTGATTGTGACTGATGACACGGAGGAGAGCCGAGCTGTCCTTCTGACAGATTTCAGACTAACTTACGCATTACTCTTGAATGTCTCTTTAGTGGGGAAAAGCTTTCGCTGAAGATAGCCGATCGACAAGCTCAAAGCGTGCTGCGTTGCAACGTGTTGTGAGCTTGTCGATCTGCTATTTTCCTGCAAAATCTTTCAACACAATACAGATGCTAGGTGGTTACCGGGGTAGTATACACCGGCTGAGAGGCGTTGGGAAACACGAGGCGCAGCCGAGTGTTTCCGACCCTCTCAGCTGGTGTATAATACCCCAGTAACCACAAGCCTCGCGTGGATTATTGCTTTTCTAAAACGGTCACAATATTGCAACATGAAAATCATAGACATATACCAATTAAAACTGTTCTATTTCACTAATAATACACAATAAGGTCTGCTCTGCAAGAAAGTATTTCCCGGCCAGGCTGCAGAAACAACACAGGTGCAGATAATTGGTGCACTGTGGAACACTGGAAAGAAATAACGCACCTGGGTTTGATGCAAACTGATTCAAGGTGTGGGTTATAGTCTCATATACCACAGCAACCAGCCAATCAGAATCAAGGAATGGAACTAGCCGTTTTAGAGAAGTGGTTAAACCCGGCCTCTAGTCTCAGTGAAACCTGAGTTCCAACTCCACTTGGACAACTTTTGTCCATCTGCACCACATCTCTTTGCCAAAAATAGCCGATCTACAGACTGACAAAGCGTCAAAACGCGGCGTATTTTTGGCTTGTAGATGGGCTATTTTGATTGATTGTTAATTGAAGACTTTACTAGAAGTTTGCATAGGAAAAGGTGCAGTTTCATGACAGTACAGTTGACTGGTACAAGGTCAACTAAAAGGAGATCCAAGGAAGCCTTTCGGCTTCTTTACATAGGAAACCTTTAATTGGTGAATGTTCCCCCCAGAATAGGCATTACGCATGTGTGCTGGGGTTCAAGTGGTTAAGCAATAAGGCAGTTGTAAAGACACTGTTTCCAAGATTATTGACATCAAAATCTGTGGCTTTTTTGGGGGTCCTTGGCTTCAGGAAAACTTTTTGGAACACCTGAGCTACCTGTACACCCTTAGAATAAATTATACTTCATCATCATATCATACGGCTGCATCGTTCGTCAAGTGAACGCCATGGGAATCTAAGGCCGTCACCACCATGTCTGTCTGTCTGTCTGACCTGCGTGTGTCGGTGTTGATGGGGATGACATCGTCTGCCAGCAGATCCAGACTGCTACTCGTCTTCTCTTGATCTGAGACACTGCGAACACACGCGCGCGCGCACACACACACGCACACGCACACACACACACACACGCACACACACACACACACACACACACACACAGCATTAATTCAACACCTCACAAAAGGAGAGACAATAGACGAGGAAGCGCTTTGACCAGATAGTGACAAGGCAGGACGATTGATTTTCTACTGATGAAGTTTTTCTTCTTGCCACTTCCCTCCCGTTAACTTTGGCGTGTCAGTGAGGAGGGAGTCTACCTGTCAGACGGGCAGAGCAGATCGTGACTCCAGCGTCCCGGGCTGGAGGGAACCGGCCCTGCTGCTGCTGACTCCTCTGGACTATCAAGGAGGAGATGAGAGAAGATTTCAGATAAGTGAAGAGGACAGCTGACGTGATGAGACGGTCTTGTCATTAGAAGAACAACAGTGTCCCCTGGTGGCCTATCTGTGGATAACATCTAAGGTATGGGGAGATGATAAACTTGAGCTTTGGTTGATATACCATTTGTTTTTGTGTTTGGTTTGTCTTGTGTGTGACAGGGACGTGCAGGGAATGTTAGAGAGGCAGGGGCCGACATTTCTAAAAGGGCCTTGTGGTGAAAATATCGAAAATAGCAGACCTCAAAGCTCACAACGCCTCGCGAGCTTGAAGGACGGCTATTTTCGGTGCTTGATACCACACTGAACTAAGCATAATCAAGTCACTACTGGAGATGTGGCGGAACGGCATGGATTTCTACACAGAGAGGGCAATTCTTTCAACATAAGATGCTGTATTAAAGTTCAAGAGAGTTTGGACAAGGCAATTATCTCGAATGCTGCCTTCAGGTATGGCATGGAAAGAGGGCATTTGCATTTCTTTAAATGTAAAAGAAAAAAAACACAGATTTAACTATTATTATTGGTGAGAGTTTTTGCAGAGTTGCAGAGCACACTGAACAGCACTGCATTCATGGTCTGGAGAGGGCACTTTTTACAAACGGATAAAGGGGCAGGGGCTCAAGCCCCCTTTGATGTCTATGTGTGCACGTGCCTGGTATGTGATGGTTAGAAAATGAATGTTTAACCAACCCATCGGTGAGAGACAGAAGGTCCTCCGTCATTACGATACAGTCACTGACAACTGGTGTTGGTTCATGGTCAATACTGCAGAGAGTGAGAGGGATGGAAGAATTATCAACATGCGAACACACACAGTTTTCTAGCACCAGTGTATGTATCTCAGGGTTGAAACAAATAATCGATTGACAGAAAAAGCATCTGGTATGTTCAGAATTCATCACATAGATCAGGGGTCTTCAACGTTTTCAGGCCAAGGACCCCTTAGTTGAGAGAGAGATGAAGCAGGGACCCCTTAGTTCAGAGAGAGATGAAGCAGGGACCCCTTAGTTGAGAGAGAGATGAAGCAGGGACCCCCACAACCTGTTCATAGATTCCATACCAGTAGTTTCATTGTTTGACAGCACAATCATCAGTGTATTTTGGATTCATGTCAATTGGTGTTTTCAAATATTTAACCACTTGAACCGTCCATACTTAATAAAGTTAACCTTTCACTCTGTACTTGGTCTGCTCTTTTTCCCCTCTACAAACCTCTTTGCCAAAAATAGCTGATCTACAAGCTCACACCGCCTCGCGGGTTGTGAGCTTGTAGATCTGCTATTTTTGGCTAAAGTTCTCAGAACATGGACGCTAGGGTTCAAGTGGTTAGGTTATGAAAAAAGAGAAAAAAGGTTTCTATCACACAAAGATTTGGAGGACCCCCTGTAGTGACTCTGAGGACCCCCTAGGGGTCCCGGACCCCCTGTTGAAGACCCCTGACATAGATGAATCAAATAATCAACAACTGACAGATTAATCTATTTTAAAAATAATTAATCAAATAATCATCAACAAAATAACCGTCAGATTAATCGATTATAAAAATAATGATCGGTCACATCTATATAGTGGTTTGGTACCTGTGATCCGAGGGCATGTCCAACTGCTCTGTTTTGTCGTCTTCCAGAACGGCCTCAGCATCCTTAAAGCTGAAACAGAAGCATTTGTTATTTAACTTCATTTCAAAGCTTTTACCAATCATAATTAATATCCCAGCGGGTGAATGCAGGTGTCAGAGCTGCAGGAACAGCAGTATAATGAAACTCAAAGAGAGACTGAGGTAAAAGATTAAGAGAAAAGAACCAAACCAAGACGTAGATAAGAATACAGATTTATATTCAATTAAACAAGATGAAAAGAAATGGAGTTAGATAAGATCATAGTGTTAAACGTAAGGAGTAGTTCACCCCCAAAATGACTTTTTTTCTATTGATTACTCACGCCACGGAGACTTGAGTTCAGTAATATTTTTTGTACTTCACATTTCTAAGACAAAAATTTGATTATAGTAAATTTACTCCCATTGATTCAGACCCAAATGCATTTGGGTCCCCATTCAGAAGGGGGATAATTTAGTATAATCAATCTTTTGTCTTAGGAATGCGACAAAAAACAAAATATTATTAAACTCAAGTCTCCATTAACCTGACTTTCGCCAGATAGTTGCAGCAGTGCGTAACGCTCTGCCTTACATCTGGGCTCTCTCGGCCAGACTCGATGTAAGGGGCGGGCCATTTTTTGAATTTCTGTAGCAGGTGATTGGATGTGGCCGTTTCTATCACAGTCTGGGAGTGCCAACTCCAACCACTCATATTGGCCTGTCTGCATGACGTTGCACCCAGAATCCGCCTCCTGGGTTTCCACGTGGTCTGCAATCAGACTCTATTGGCTCAGAGCCGCTCAGAGCCCGCCCATAGCTGCCGCTGATTGGTCCGGCCCGGGACTTTACGAGTGTTATCAACTCTGGCCGAGCAAGCCCAGATGGTAAAGCAGAGCGTTATATACGCAATGCTGCCACCATCTGGCGAAAGTCAGGTAAAGTCTCCATGGCATGAGTAATCAATGGGAAGCAAAAAGTCATTTTGGGGGTGAACTACTCCTTTAAGATTCTGGCACTCTGGCATTTGCACTGTATCACTGAATGATATTAACCACTCAAACAAACATTCTACTCAATACACTGGGCATGAGTTGCATCTAAACTTGGTGCGCTCTTTTCCCCCCCCTTTCTTTTTGCCATATTTCTCTTTCTGGCATATCTACAAACGCATTCTGAGCTTGTAGATCTGCTATTTTTTGGCAAATGTTCCCCCTAGAATTTGGACAAATTTGGACGCTGGGGCTCAAGTGGTTAATAAATATTAATATAAATATCGTCGTCGTCGTCGTCGGGTGGAAACCTCGTATCTCCAAGTTTCAAATGTGTACGTTCTTTCGCAAAGTAAAGCCCTGCTTCATCATACAAGGCCGTCGCACAAAAGTAGTGAAAACAGCAGATCTACAAGCACACAACGCCTCGGCGTTGTGTGCTTGCAGATCGGCTGTTTTCACTAGTTTAAATCATTTTTAAAATGATAAATGCAAAACGAACGGTTTTGGACATACAAGGTTTTCACCCGACAACGACGATATGCAGTCCATCAAACAAAGAATATATTTTCCACCTAATGTACATTAGTACAGTGGGGAGAGGCGGGGTAAAGAAAATAAGTAACATTGAAAGGTTATAGTTTTCCATTGTTTTTTTAAAGGAATCTATGTCTACCTGTCTGGGCACGGTACAACCGAGTCAGATGGATCATTCTCATCCTGAGTGTCCAACAGACTATCAAAGAGATTGCATTAATTAATAAATGAATAGCAAACGCCATAAAACACAAAGGCAATGGACTGTAAAACGGTCGCAGCGTGTGTGTGTGCACCGACTGCGACTAATAGTTATTCTCTCCTGTCAAATATACCTTGTTGAGCGCGTGTCAAACGAAATGAGAGTATCCGACAGGGCGTCAAGCGATTCGGCGGCGTCGGCGCTGCGAAGACAGATGAGAAGAGCAAACACATGACATTCCATCATACGTGTTCAAAGAATGAGAACAAACAAGCCATCGCCAGCACAACCCAGAGGGGCGTAACCGCTGGAAAAACAGAGTCGTGTTTGCACCTCGTTTTTTAATGACTGCGAAAATCAAACATGGCAGAAAGAAATCTTTGGGCAAACACGGGCCCGGTGCTCGGCTCGCGTGCGAGCATTGATTGGAGATAAGCGAGCACACAGGAACATGATCGCCATACCATAACGCCAGAAAGCAGTGCACGGATTCGTAGAGCCAGACCCATATGTCTGTTTGGCCGATATATTGTATAGGCCTATCGGCCATTTCTTTCTGTCGTTTTTGATGACATGACAGTTATGTCATGATGTGTCCCAATTGTTAACCACTTTCCCCCTGGTGTGTCATTATAGAAGATTATTTCAAAAGTTTGGAAAGTGTTTAAAAAATAGCAGTTCTATCCACCTGTTTCCGCAAGAATTTAATGTAGAATCATCTGTGGGACACATCCGGTTAACAGCAGACATACAAGCTCACGTCGCGTCGCAGTTGCAACCGCTGTGAGCTTGTAGATCACACTCGGCTGTGACACCGGAAATGCCAGACACCTTCTGCGCAATACATGATGTTGGAAACTCGTGGATAAGATCAGAACTTGCAAGCTTAGATAGATCTATAACGAAGGGCAAGTTAAACGTAACATTAATCAAATCCACGTTTTTCTGAATGACAAAATATCGGTCAGACTCTACTGGTTTGTGGTGTTGAGGTTGGAGTTGAGTGTTAAGAGGTCTGACCTGTGGTTAGGAGGCGAGTGTGGTCTGGGGTCAGTCTTCACTGCGTCCTCTGGGACAGAAGCTTCCAGGATGGCTGACGCTTGGACAGGAGACAGTGGAGGGGTGTCTTCTCTCCCAGACGGTTGGACAGGAGACAGTGGAGGGGTGTCTTCTCTCCCAGACGGTTGGACAGGAGACAGTGGAGGGGTGTCTTCTCTCCCAGACGGTTGGACAGGAGACAGTGGAGGGGTGTCTTCTCTTCCAGAGTCGTCTGAGTCAACAGGCTGCGGGTCTTTACTGACCTCCTCCACCAGCACGCACTCAGGTCGAAGTTCAGGCAGGGGAATGAACACCTTAGTCAGGGGATATAAAAAATAATCTTGGATTATATTCCGTACCAATACATTTCTTCACCAATGTGTTTGTAAAGGTGTTGAGTAACACATCTCACAAAGACTGACATTCAGTTTTCCTATAGGAGAATCTGTGACAGCTGCAGAAAGTTGGGGTCACCATACAGGAAAAAACGACATAAAAGAAGTCTGCTTCAAGTAGCATGTGAGGTTCAAACTAGTTTTTTTTTTTTCATGATTCTGAATCCATTTGATTCCAAGCATTTGTTTTGCACGAAAAACACTCCTTGGGCTAAAAACGGCTATAGCCAGGTCATCACAAACCATTTGTTTTGTGTTTGGGCCGTTTTTTATGTGTTTTTCGTGCAAAACAAATGCTTGCAATGGATTCAGAATCATGAAAAACCCCTCATGAAAATTCCCCTAGGGAAACTGAGTTTCAGTCTTTGTTCCATGTGTTAGATTTGTTAGACACCTTTACAAACACATTGGGTGAAGACAAATTTTGGTAAGGAATGTATTCCAAGATTGGACATATTTCTGATAATATTCGCTGACTACCTTTATGCAGCCGGGCTTCATGTGTGCAAAGGGGTCTTCTGCTGCTGCGGTTGGATCTCCTGCTGCGGTGGCCACTGTTGGGTCTTCTGCGAGGGAGAGTACAGGCGGAACCTCTTCTTTCACAGGCTCTGGGACAACATCTGCTACTGCTGCCGGAGCCACCGGTTCATCCTCAATGGTCTCCACTTTGGTGGCTTCTACTCTGTAAATCAACAAAGGGCAAGGGAAATGTATTTAATAAAAAACGATATGCCTTCATTGATAGGACAGTAGACTGACAGGAAATGGGGAGAGAGATGGGGAGTGACACGCAGGAAAGGTCGTCGGGATCGGGATTCGAACCTGCGACACGCTGTCAAGGCATCATCAGAGCCTATGTGGTATGCGCCTGGACCAGTAGGCCAGCATGCGCCCCATAATAATAAATCTCTGACACAGAAGGCAGGCAAAAGTGGAAATGTTCACAAGGCAATAAATCAATAAAGATTGTTTTAATTTCTAAACTTATTTGCATCTACCGACTCTTACCCGTGTTTCATACAAACTGCTGTTGCTGCTATGACACCTACATTACCCTACAAAGTAAGAGTGTGTGTGTGTGTGTGTGTGTGTGTGTGTGTGTGTGTGTGTGTGTGTGTGTGTGTGTGTGTGTGCACATCCATCTAACCCTTAACCCTAATGTAAGCACACATGAAAGGCAACCCAGCAAGCACGGTCAGGACCTGGACCAATCAGTGACGTCTCGATTGGGGCCAGATCAAGTCAAACTATGACTAGTCATATCTGGCCTAGAATATCACCTGATTTCAACCAACATATATCCTGCACACGAAAACGGACATCCATTAATCAGAGAGGGTCCGATTGTCAGATATGTCCCAGAATATAACCTTACATGCTCATATTTCAACTAACATTACAAACAATAACAATAATCCTATAGTCCACATGACGTCCTGGTATGACGTCAAGATCATCCCCATATGGGTTGTGATCTGGCCTAGTTCTGAACATCACCGGAGTCACTGGAGGACATTATCATAACATCATCATGACGTTGTTTGGCTTGCAGGGTAATGCCAGGTTTGAGATACCATAGCTGCATTTTGTGCAGATGAGTACAATCAAAATGATACAAGCAAAAAAGCTATATACACATTGTTATACATCTGAGGGGCATCAGACAACACGACTGTAGCCCAGAGGTTAGTCGCAGAGCAGCGAGTCTTACGTGGTTTGCGTGGCGGGCTCAGGCACAGCGACGGGGGAGGAGACGGGCGACGTGGGGGAACGGAAGGACAGAGGGGTGACGGAGGGTTCATCATCATCATCCGCTATCTCCACCCTGTTCACACACAAACAACACAGCAGGTCAGGACGGCTATAGGACTTCTTTTTGCTTCAGGTTTGGTTGCAACGAGAAGATAAGATAGACTTATCTTACACTATACTTGTTTTGTATTCAGTTTTTTTCCTTGCATTGTCTTTACGTTCTGTGGTTATCTGTTTTACTGTGGGCATGTTGGCCTTCCCGCTATCTCCTTGTATATTGACACTGCTGTCTTGGCTGCACTGTATTGTGCTGTATTGTGAATGCATTGTTCGCTGATACATGTGTTTATTGTCCCTCTCAAATAAACAGTAAAGTAAGAGGAGGAGAAGATAAGCCTTAACTGAAGGGTGTTGTTGGGAGAGACACCGTTTATTTACCTTTTGGCCACAAAAGATGGACTACTGTTGACCTCTGGTGTATCTGGTGGTTTTTCCGTGGAACTGCAATGGAATTTGGAAGTGCACAATTAAGATATTGTAAAATACTTACAATTCATAAAAAGACAAATGTGACTTTGGTCACATATTTGTGTGGCGTCAACGTGATAGTGTCATCATCCTGTAGAGCAGTGTTTCTAAAAGTGGATTCCAGGGACTCTGTGGGTTCTAAATGGACCCATACAAGTCTGTAACTCTGACAGTGTACAAATGGAACCAAATGGACCCTAACGGGTCCATTTGGTTCCATTTGTACACTGTCAGAGTTAAGGGGAAACCTTGAAATGTAGAAGTTTGAGAAACACTGCTGTAGAGGTTACAACAAGACCCACAGCAGGTGACATCGAAATAGATGCATACTCATATTTCTTGGCGGCAGAGAAAACGTAGGAGCGCTTTCTGACCGCTGACGTTTTCAGCACGTTACTGGCCGCCTCTCTCCTGCAAGGCACAGCACACTTTTAATCAGTGGTGTAACTAAGTAAGTACATTTACTCAAGTACTGTACAATTTTGAGGTACTTCTACTTTACTGGAGTATTTTCAATTTCCAATACTTTTACTTCTACTCCACTACATATCAGAGGCAACTATTGTACTTTTTACTCCACTACAGTTAATTTAAAACTTTGGTTACAAGTTACTTTCTAGATTTTTATTATCATTACAAAGCATACATTACCCACTCCATTCCTATATACATTTCGGCCATTTGAAAATAGCCGATCTACAAGCGTGAGCTTGTAGATCTGCTATTTTCAAATATTTGTATACATTTGAAAACTTGGTAAATGGGACATTCTGCGTACTGAGTACTTTCTACTTTTGTACTTAAAGTACATTTTGATACTAATACGTTTGTACTTTTACTCAAGTACATTTTGATTACTGGACTTTTAACAGAGTATTTCTACATTGCGGTATTGATACTTTTAGTAAAACATTTGAGTACTTTTTACACCACTGCTTTTAATGCTAATGTGATGTCTTATCATCATCATCATCATCACCTGCGGCTGTGAGTTTCAAAGCTGATCCTTATCAAACAGAAGAACAAAACAGAATGTTCTCTCACCGTCTCTCCTGCTCCTCGGGGCTCAGCTGACCTTCCGTTTCCACCGGGGTCTCTGGGGCCGTCCGTACCGTGTGTGGAGCTCTGGGGGGAAACACAAACACACCGTCACTGTGGGGTGGAAACCTCGTATGTCCAAAACGGTTAACTTTCAGGAAACTTAGAGGAGCTATAGTCAACTTTTTCATTGTAGGGCCGACACTTTGTTTACATCCTAGTCTATAGACTAGAATGTAAACAAAGTGTCGGTCTGACAATGGCCAAAATGAATATTTTATCATTATTTTACGCTTTTTTGTGGTCATTTTTGAATAGAAACGCATATATGAAGCCTATTTTTTTATAAAATATTTTCGAAAAACATCATTTTTATTTTAGCATCCGTTTTTCAAGGACAACTTAGTTTTTTTTACAATAAGGGTTCATATTTTAGATTGTAATTAGAGAAAAGATGAGTGGTCAAATGTTTTCTTTTACTGCTTTCTCTTGTTTTAGCGATTAGTATTTTGATTTCAGTGGGTGGGGGCATGCGTAGAAGTGTCTTTTTAGACACAATAAGCCGGCAATTTCTTTGTTTCTATTTACACCAGCCCCCATAAGTCACATCTGCCCATGATAGAGTGCAGTGCATCTTGGGAATGGGTTTATTGTGTCTAAAAAAATGCATGCCCCCAACCTGGGCGCATGAAATCGTTAAAATTACTAAAACGATAGAAAGAAGTAAAAGAAAACATCTTTTCTCTAATGACTATCTAAAATATGAACCCTTGTTGCAAAAAAACAAAGTTGTCTTTTAAAAAAAAATTGCCTGTGATAATAGGAATTATCGAGTCACAAGCTCTTGTTAATACTTTTCATTGGTTCAATATTTATAAAACCCACAGATACACTTCACCACTTTCACTTTTTTCTTGACATACAATGTCAAAAATAGCTACGAGCTCACAACACAGCGTGATGCGACGTGAGCTTGTTTGCACATCGGCTACTTTTGTGTGACGAAGTAGCAGGGCAATAACTTTCAAAAGAAAAACGTAACGATTTGAAATATCTGAGATAAGAGGTTTCTGCTGGGCAGCGACGACATTCACAAAGGAATTGTGTATTCTCGTTCTCTGCAGTTCCTTCAGGAGTCCCCAGAGATCACTCACATCTTCTTGTAAGCGTCAGATGGCCTCTTGGTGAAGCTGCCTGATCTGTGACTACAAAGAAACAAACAGGAAGAAAATAAGAGTGTAAATATAGAGACGGATCACCAGAGTTTGGAACAAAAACAGGATTGAACCATCAAGGAACCAGAAAGGCCAGTTATGGCCTACTTGCAAAACAGCTTGGATTTTTGTCATTCCTCGGAAAAGTTTTGTCTAAAACGACACACTCAAAATAGGGAATTGTGTGACGGAACATGTTCGTTGACCACCTTTTGTCACTGACAAAAACTAAATAAAAACTATGACAAAAACTATGACTAAATACACTGACAATTTCATCAACAAATGTTAGAGAGGACTAGTGGAGAAGAGATCCGGTAGAACTAAAAGACAAGTGATTTTATGCTCGGTTGCACTTGGGTGTCATGTTCCGAAAATAGCTACGTGTACATACATCTACAAGCTCACAACGTTGTGAGCTTGTAGATCAGCTATTTTTTCCGGCACAGAGCCAAGAATAAATCAGGCATTAAAACGGCACCATGGCCCACCAAAATACACTAAAAAAGAAACTAAAATATGACTAAAACTAAATAGATTTTACTCAGAAGACTATGACAAAATATGACAAAAACTATATCAAACGTTGCTGTCAAGAAGAACACTGACCTGAAGCCATTAGCGGGTGAGGATGAAGCTGGTTTGCTCTCCGTCTGAACGAAAACACCTCTGAATAAAAAAAAAATAGAAAACAGGTTCACCACGAGAGTATTTTAATTGGACTCATTCAGTTTATGTCAATGAAATGTCCATGAAGCCCCACAGTTACTGCTATCTGGAGAGCTGTGAAGGTTCTATTTGTCACAGTATTGATAGTAAACACTGTTGAGACTTGAGATGGACCTGCATTGAGACTTAAAGGAGCTATTGTCAACTTTTTCTTGAAAAACGGATGCTAAAATAAAACATGTTTCGAAAATATTTTATAAAAAAATAAGCTTCATACATGTGTTTCTATTCAAAAATGACCACAAAAAGCGTAAAATAATGATAAAATAGTCATTTTGGCCATTGTCGGACCGACGATTTGTTTACATTCTAGTCTATTCTTTGATAGTGTTAGACTAGGATGTAAACAAAGAGTCGGCCCGACAATGGCCAAAATGATTATTTTATCATTATTTTTACGCTTTTTGTGGTCATTTTTTAATTGAAACATAATATATGAAGCTTATTTTTTTATAAAATATTTTCGAAACATTATTTTTATTTTAGCATCCATTTTTCAAGAAAAAGTTGACTATAGCTCCTTTGAAGGAGTAGTTCATCCCCCAAATGACTTTTTGTCTATTGATTACTGATGCCATGGAGTCTTGAGTTCAATGATATTTTTGGGTTTTTGTCGCATTCCTAAGACAATACTTTTGATTTTAGTAAATTTACCCCCATTGATTCCTGATGGGGACCCAAATGCATGTAGGTCTCCATCCGGAATCAATAGGGGTAAATTTATTGTAATCAAATATGGAGCTGATATCATGATATCATAGATGTCTGACATCATAGACCACATGAGACTGACAAAGTATGTCCATATATGGGCATTCCAAGATATTCCATATTATGGGCTTAATATTGATGACATCAGGGATCTCCATATATGGCCATTCGTTTCAAGTGTGACTCGCGTCACAGCAACCACAATTGCAATTTCCAATCGCATCTTTCAAGTTATTATTTTTTCAAAACATAAAAAAACATTCCCAAAAAAGAAGGCTTTTCATGATTAAAAAAATGATTCAAAGATATTTTTCCATTCATTTCATAAAGAAATAAAAGAAAAATCTAAGAAATTCCATCAATTAGATTTCAAATGTTTTAAAAAGTAGTACAAATATAGCCGATCTAGAAGCTCGAGCTTGTAGATCTGCTATTTTTTGGGGGTCCTGGGTAAACGTCCAATTTCTCTTTTGGGTTTTGAGCTAAAAGGTTTGGGAACCAGTGCTCTACACTACTGGTTGCAAAAACCAACAATCAGCTAAATACATTATTAAAATATATTTTAGTTGTATAATTATATTATGTATTACCATTCCGGGGGAAAGGCACGTTTTAGTGAGTTCATGTAAAGTAATTATTCTTACCTGATTAGGTAGCCTGAGGGGGGTGCTCTGCAATTCATAACACACAGATATAAAATGATTATCATCAGCAGTGTTCTTAACCCCAAGGGCTTATTTTGAAATAACTTTGTTAAGATCATTGCCACTGTGGTGACCAAAGTACTCAACCGCCAGTGCTCAAGTCAAAGTACAGATACAGATCTGTTCAAATATTACTACAAAGTAAAATGTTGCTCTTGCGGGTAGTTAAACCCCAAAATGACTGTATTTCCTATTGATTACTCATACCATGGAGAGTTGAGTTCAATATTATATATTTTTTTTGTCGCATTCCTAAGACAATACATTTACCCCCTTTGATTCCGAATGGGGACACAAATGCATTTGGCCCCCCATCCGGAATCATTATGGGGTTAAATTTACTATAATCAAAAAATGATCTTAGGAATGTGACAAATACAAAACAATATTATTGAACTCAAGTCTCCATGGCGTGAGTAATCAATAGAAAAAACGTCATTTTGCGAGTGAACTACTCCTTTAAAGGGAGGGATATAACACGGTTCTATTGTGAAAATAGCAGATCTACATGCTCATGTAGATCGGCTATTTTTTAGAGGTAGTAAAAAGTCCTAAAATTGTCACTTTAGAAATGCGCAGATACCCTCTATACACTTAAACTTTATGTTGGTTTGTTTACTGTTGAGTGAGAAAACAACATTGCACATTAAGTTAATCACCTGGGGGACCCCCAAAAAATAAATTGGGGACCCCCCATCCACAGGTTGAGAACCATTGACAACAGTATCGTTTCAAACTATGGTGGTTTACCTTTCAGCCACAGGTTTAACTGCTGGGGGGTCCGTGGTGGGGGAGGCCTCTGGACTGGTCTCAACGGGGGCTCCGTTCAAACGACTGGCCCTCACCTCCGCTATCCTGCACAGACAGACACGTGTTACTGAGAATAGCAGATCTACAAGCTCTTGTAGATCTAGCCATTTCCTGCAAGCAAACACCCTACTGTTACTTCCTTCATACAGGCGTTACCAGTGATACTACATTTTTGTTTACAACTGTTTTTCTGATGATATCTACTGCAGTGCATAGCACTGTGTTCTGTCTGTCATTCAATGTTATATGAGTTAAAGAGAAGGATCTCCTTGGAAATATCCCGAAAGACTTACCCAAGTTTTCTTTTAGTTGACCTTGTACCCATGAACAGTACCGTCATGAAACGGTACCCGTTCCCTATGCAAACTTCTAATAAATACTTCAATCAATCAAAGCCATGAAAAGGTCATGCCATTATGGCTGCCATGAAAAGGGTCTATTCAACCGAACCATACAGTAAAGCAGGGGTTTTCTAAGTGGGTGACGGGGCACCCTGGGGTGCCGCGACGGCAGTCCAGGGGTGCCGCGAGATCATTTGATAATATTTGGAATTCATTTGGACACTTGACAAACTATTTAGTATCATTTTAAACTTGAAGTACAAAGTTATTTTCAGTCAGTTCTAACCAAAATGGCAATTATCCCATAATCACAAAAATATCGTCACTGTCGGGCAGAAACCTCGTATCTCCAAGTTTCAAATGTGTACGTCTTTTGGTAAAGCAAAGCCCTGCTTCATCATACAAGACCGTCGCACAAAACTAGTGAAAACAGCCGATCTACAAGCACACAACGCCTCGCGATGTGCTTGTAGATCTGCTGTTTTCACTAGTTTAGTACATTTTATAGATGATAAATACAAAAAGAACGGTTTTGGACACACAAGGTTTCCACCCGACTACGACGATATGCTATAAATATAAGGTGCTGGGAGTGAAAATTATAATGTAGGGGTGCCTCGGATTAAAACAAATATTTATGGGGTGCCCTGAGACAAAAAGGGTTGGGAACCCCTGCTGTAATGGTTGATGTTTAAAGGTGATACACCGTGAAATTTCACTTTTCCTATTTTAAAACCTTTTTTGGGATCCCACTAGCACCTTCTATCCTCACAAAGTCCCATTTCTGACCGTTGTGTCTTTCTCTGGTTTTGGGAAGGCGGAGGTTAAAAGCATCCCACGGTTTCTCAAAACAGGCTGTCTAGATTTGCTGCCGTCGCTGACGTCATCGACGGCCGTTTTTGAAGATTCTTTTTTTTTTCCCAAAAGTTTTTTTTTTTTTTCAAAAACTTTTTTTTTTCAAAAATAAATAAATAAAATTGGGGGGGGGGGGGGGGGGCGCAGTTCAGGCCAAAGGTGGTACTGCAGCTGAAAATGCTCTGAGAGCCATTCAAAATGAGAGAGGCTCTCTATTCAGGAGTGGTAATTTAGCCTCAAACCTTTTGAAAAACGTTTTTGGGACATAAACAGTATGACATAAATACTTTTTAAATGCATGGTGTATCACCTTTAAACAACACAGCGTTAACAACATACCAGGGTTTCTCTTCTTCCTGGGCTTTGGGGGGTTCAGCCTCCGAGTCCTTGGAGCGCTGCATCCACCAGTTGTCTCCCATGAGCTTGGTCCGCACCTTGGTGGTCCGAAACACAGCTGTTCTGGCCCCCTCTGAGACATAGACACATGCACCATGTTGTCACACACACACTCAAACCACACCGGTAGATTTCGGGCGTTCACCAAATTCGAATATCAAAGTCACCATTCGACGTTGTTCACCGAAGTCGAATATTCGCTTATTTTTTTTAAATTGTTTTCTCTTTAAAAAATACAGTATATAGTTTATAAAGCTTGGCTAGATAGGAAGTCATAAGAGTGAGTTGTCAATGGCCCTGGTGGATGAATTTGTTAATGCTCTATATACCAGGGGTTCTCAAACCTTTTTAGGCCATGACCTTTTTAGGCCATGACCTTTTTAGGCCATGAACCTTTTTAGGCCATGAAAATAAACATACTTGAACAGGGGACCCCCACCCTGACAAGCACTTGGAATTGTAGGCATTACATTTAATGTGACTCGGTTCCGCAGATAAATATTGTGAAAATAGCCGATCTACATGCTCACAGTGAGCATGTAGATCGGCTATTTTCACAATGTTCGCCTCTTGCTCAGTTTGGCCAGTCCTGTCGAATATTCGACTACTCGAATACTTTGAGGTCGAATAATTCGAATACTAAAAATCACTATTCGTGAATGCCCTAACTCACACCAGTAGATTTATATCTGTAGTGTTACGTTGCATCAATAGGTACCAAAGCGCACGGAAGCCAAGGCCACTGGTTCTCATCGTCAGATCTGGGGATCAACACTTACAGGTCTGTAACTCTGGGGGGCCTTTCCCACCGGCAAAGAACCGGTTCTGGTTCTTTCTCCCGCCTATGGGATGAACCAGAGGTGAGCTTTTACACCGAGAACCGGAGTTGGTTCCGAACCGTAAAGGTTGGTTCCGAACGGGAGCCACAAAATCCTTGGTTCCTCTGGTTCAATCATGGTTCAATCTGGTGGAAACGCAAGCCGGTTCGCAAGAACGGACCAAGGTTCCAAGAAAGTTGCACTGGTTCTGGAACCACGGTTCTTTTGGTGGAAAAGGCCCCTGAGAGCGTCCAAATGGAATCAAATGTACCCTTACGGGTCTCTAACTGAGAGTGTCCAAATGGAACCTTACAGGTCTGTAAATGGTGCATTTGTATAGCGCCCTTATCCAAGGTGCTTTACATAGATTGTGCATTACATTCACTCACTCATATACACACACACACACACACATTCATACACAGATGTCGGAGGAAACCATGCAAGGCACCAACCTGCTCACCGGGAGCAACTAGGGGTTCAGAGTCTTGCTCAAGGACTCTTGGAAACTAACTCTGGAGGAGCCCGGATTCGAACTGGGAACCCTCCGTGTTCTAATGACGGTTTCTCTACCCCTGAGCCACTGCCGCACCCTCTGTAAATCTGTAAATCGGAGTGTGCAAATGGAACCAAACGGACCCGTAAAGTGTTCATTTGGTTCCCTTTGTACTCTCAGAGCATACGTTTGGGGTCCCCCAAAGACAGCCAACTGTATCAAATAGGGGTCTGTGGTGGGCTGATGCATACAAAAAAAATGTGGGTCCTTATAACGGACAAAGGTTGAGAATCAGAGGCGTATATAGGCTATCGCAGTGTTTCTCAAACTTTCAAACTTCAAGGTCTCCCCTCAACCAAGGTCTCCCCTGGAACCAAATGAACCCGGTTCCATGTGTACACTGTCAGAGTTACAGACTTGTATGGGTCAATTTAGACCCCTCTAAAGGAACCCACAGAGTCCCTGGAATCTGAGAACGACTGGGCTATCCTATATGCAGCTGATCGGGCATGGATGGTATTAATCAAAAACACACACTGGCTACGTTGTTTTGAGAAGACATCAAGTTCCATGCTACCATCAACTCCCTCCCCCCCCACACACACACAGCAGGGAGTGTGGGAGGAAGCAGGTTTATCTCACCGTTCTTTGACATGGCTGCTGTGAGTCTGGATGTTTCCTCTCCCAATCTGCTTCCTTCTACAGGCTGCCTGCTGCGTGAGGGCAGAAAAAGAGAACAGACAGACAGTTACTGTACAAGAGGCGGATAAGAATTGATCATGACGTTATGATATCAGATTGAAAGGAACGTTCAGACAAGACCAGGGGGCGTCACAATGGGGGGAAATGTGGGACTAAGTTACTTACTAGGGGCCCACGGTGTAGGGGCCTTCACTATTTTACTTTATTTAGCTATATAAAATAGCAGATCTACAAGCTCGCAGCGCGGCACTCGGTGCTGCACTGCGAGCTTGTAGATCTGCTATTTTTTGAAAAGTTGTGAAAATGTGTGCAAATCTTTGAGTATATATTTTTTACGCGAACATTTGTAACTCAAGTTTTGCTTCGGGGAGGGGGGGGGTCCCTGGAACTAAGTATTTTCAGATGGGGGTCCGAGGCCAAATACATATCATTTTGGGGGTCCTTCACATGAAAAGGTTTGAGCGCCACTGACATAAAAACATTTTTCAAAAAACCTTAGAAGGATTTGAAATATTCAAAAATAGCAGATCTACAAGCTCGCAGCACGGCACTGTGAGCTTGTAGATCAATCCTTGTATCCAGGGCCCAGAATTTGGTGTGACACCCCCGGGCGGATAGGAATTGATCATGACGTTACGATATCAGATTGAAAGGAACTTTCAGACGAGGCCAGTTCCCACATTGTGCTGTGTGTGCTCTCCCATGCATTACGTCCGCATAGGATTCTTTCAGTGTTGTTCAACCCTTCAAACATGCAGAAGAGCCTGTCCTTCCACTTTCAAACTAATACTGCTGCTGCCTGCTGCTACCTGGAAGATGGATGGACACACGCACACGCCACGCACACACATCGATTCTGTTTGAGTTTTCGGATCCTATCCTATCCCCCCCGAAGCCGATAATTGCTTCCCCCTCGTTTGCATATCCTTATTAGCTGACCCTTGTGTTATTTACAGCCAAACATAGACGACCGGAGGGCTGGCAGGCAGGCCAACACATTCTGCTCAGGGGAATTGAGGAGAAAAGGAGGGGAGCACTAATGAAACACAGGCAACTCTTTTTTTCTCTCTCTCCCCCTTATCAGAAATTAGAAGCCGAGGAGAGAGCTTATGCAAAAACCGTGGAGTGCCAGCTCGTTCTCATCCCTACTGGGGAGTGCTGCCAATTTAATTCAAAATGCAAATACAAGTTGTAGGAAAAGAGAGGGGAGAGAAAAGGAAAAGAAAAAGAAAACTCCTCGGGCTGTGGATTCAAGCCCTCTGAAAGCATGTTGCTTTCAATATCTCAGGAGAACCGCCTGTGCCAGCCTGAATGCTAAATGACAAAACAAATATGCTGAGGCCTCATAAATCCTATTCATTCTGGGTTTATATACTACGCAGTCAGTCCTCACGTGATCGGTGATTAATTGTGAGTGTAGTCTGTTAAAACAAGCCAGTTTATAAGGCAACTCTCTCTCCTGACAAACGACCATGACAAGGAAACACCCAGAAAGAATGAGCGAGCAAACAGCCTTGAACAACATCCAAATCACCTGCTTAAAAAAATGGGTAGTGTAGCCTCTATCAGATTGATTGTTCCCTGAGACTGCTGTTAAGCTCAAAGTATACCAATATTGTTTGCAGCAGTGGTTGCTCAAAGTGGATTCCAGGGACTCTGTGGGTTCCTTTAGGAGGGTCTAAATTACAAATGGAACCAAATGAACCCTAACGGGTCCATTTGGTTCCATTTGTACACTGTCAGAGTTAAGGCGAAGACCTTGAAATTTGAAAGTTTGAGAAACAGTTGCTTTACAGAACCGTGCAGAATCTCGATAGCAATTCAAAGGAGCTTTATTGGCATGAGAAAACATACGTTTACATTGCCAAAGCAAGTGTCACAAATAAAATAAAAACAGTTGAAAATGGGGAACATAGGCCTATATACAGTTAGCAATAGCAGGCAAAGAGTCACGGTACCTACCCCAGTCAGAAGGCTTGTGTATCTGTCCAAATGGCCCCCAGCTGCTATAGGGAACAACAAATCCTCCCCGGTGAGTTTAGAGCTGGACACAGCGAGGTGTGTGTGTGGGTTGTGTACAGAGGACTGCTGGCTGGCTGGCTGGCTGGCTGGCTGGTGTTGAGTGAGTAAGCAGCAGAGAGAAAGTCTTGACAGGTGTCTCCCTCCCTCAAGCTGTGAACAGGTACGGGCGTGGGCACTAACAAGCCCAGCAGGAAGGTGTGCAGGAAGGTGTGGTGTGGTGCGGTGCACTGAGTTTCTCTGGCCATATGTGTTTGTGTGTGTGTGTGACTGTGTGCGCGCGGAATTCAGGTTGCTAAGCCCTGAATTTTGTTTACTATACCAACCAGACCTTTTGTCTTCTTGGCAGAGGAGGTGACTTTGCACATAGCTGTCGCACAGGGCTGACATGCAACAAGAAAAAGGTGAGAGAGAGAGAGAGAGAGAGAGGACATCGGGGGATGGGCACGGTCAGGGGTGTCGCACCAAATTCTGGGCCCTGGGTACAAGGATTCACTGCGGGCCCCCCATGAATGTTCTTCAGAGGGGGAGGGGGTTTAACCCATTTAGAATGGGAACGTATTATTACGCGTTATTGTGTGCTTTAACTATTGAAAAATAGCAGATATGCGAGCTTGTAGATCTGCTATTTTTGAAAAAATCGTGAAAAAGTCTTTGAATATTTCAAATCCTTCTAAGGTTTCTTTGAAAAACCTATGTTTCTATGTCAGTGGTGCAGCTGGTGCTCAAACTTTTTTCATGTGAAGGACCCCCAAAATGATATGTATTTGGCCATGGACCCCCATCTCAAAATATTTAGTTCCAGGGACCCCCCAGAAGCAAAGTTTGAGTTACAAATGTTCGATTAAAAAATACATATACTGCACATGTACATCGTGGATTTGCACACATTTTCACGATTTTTCAAAAATAGCAGATCTACAAGCTCACAGCGCGGCATGTGAGCTTAGATCTGCTATTTTTCAATAGCTAAAGTATAAAATAGTTAAGGCCCCTCCACCTTAGTAACTGAGTCCCACTTTCCCCCCCTTGTGACGCCCCTGGATGGGCAGCACGGTGCACAACATGCATAAATGCACTGACTCAAGGCAACAGGTCCTGTGGGGCAGCAGCTCTCATGCTCACTGGGCAGAACTTCACGACTGAACAAGACAAGAGCAAAGACACATTTCCTTTTCTATGCTTACATGGCAAACAATAACAGACACTCATATATTATATTTAAAGGACAACTTTTTTTTAGAGGGTTCATATTTTAGATTGTAATTAGAGAAAAGAAAGATGAGTGTTAAATATTAGTTTGTGATTTTGACGATTTTGATTTCAGTGGGTGGGGGCATGCGTACAAGTGGCTAAATATGTTTTAGACATAAATACATTTTAGACACAATAAGCCCATTTCCAAGATGCACCACACACTTTCATGGGCAGATGTGACTTATGGGTGCTCTAAAAAGAAATATTTAGCCACTTGTACGCATGCCCCCACCCACTGAAATCAAAATCACTAAAATGACAAACAATAGAAAGCAGAAGTTGCTCAGGATAAGGAAATCTGGAAATTACAATCTAAAATATGAACCCTTGTTGTAAAAAAACAAAGTTGTCCTTTAACTTCAAGCTAAGCATGGTGTGTAAGCAATTCCTAGGATGATGATACATTCAATATGCCATGTCACATTCATTTGCAATTCTCCATAGTGTCTCTCGGTGCCAAAAAAAACAAATTGCATCTGCTTTTTGCGTGAACAGTTTACACATTCTTTTCAAAAGATAAACCATCCTCCGTAAATTGCTGTCATTAAGACACGTCGCACAGTGATGGTGGCCTTTCCAAGATGATTACAGCTAGTCCGTTAGCTGAATGCCAGTCATAAATTATTTTCAAAACCTGCCACGGAACTCTTTGCACTAGCACGATATGCAAATGTGATCACGTGTGGAGCTGTGTAGCACATAATGCAAGCTCAAGGGCTGAAAAGCAGATGTAAGTGATCATGGTCAGGAAAAAAAAAATGTTGATACTGTATTGTTTATATCAGTGGTTCTCAACCTTTTCAGGCTACGACCCCCAAAATAATCATTTTAACTTGGGACCCACCACCCTACAAGCACTAAGAGTTGAGGCGTGTGAAAATAGCAGATCTACATGCTCACAACGCCTATTTTCACAATGTCTGCCTCTAATATTGGACAATTTGGCCAATGTTTAATTTGTCATTTTAGAGGACCCCCACAGGTTGAGAACCACTGGTTTATATGAACGAGAGAGAGATTAATGTCTACTCAGGAAACCTGCACTTGTTCCTCCAAAATGGGTTCCAAACAGCAGTAAATAGATATTTTCCATGCTACATTTGACACATTATGCCCTGTTGGAGCTGAGTGGAACCAACACTAATACTAATTCTCCATGAAAATAAAAGGGGGAGAAAAAAAAAAAAAAAAAAAAAACATCATCTCAGACCCGTCGTGCTTACGTTTGCCAAGAGCCCTTTCTCTCTCTCAAACGTGAACAAAGGTGTGGATGGATGTCGCAACAAATCCACAACATTCATTATTAACGCGCTTCTGAGCCCACAGTGACACCTGCTCATTTGTCTCCCATGCGACGCCGCCTGCCGAGGAGAAAGCGACACAGGGAGAAACACAGGGAGAGGCAGAGATTAATACCAGTGACCACACAGAATCTGATAGATAGCAGACTAGAAGTCAGGGAATATTAATATAAAAACCTGGGAATAAATTCCTTACCAAACGATTTCTTCACCGATGTGTTCGTAAAGGTGTCTAGTAACATATCTAACAAAGATTGAAATTCAATATCCTTAGGAAAATCTTTGACAGCTATGGTAATTATTGGTCTCATTCACTCACTATACAATATACTATAAGGGAAAAAATGACTCCCAAAAAATATGCTTTAAGTGGGATGTGAGGGGTCTAACTAGGTGTTTTTAATTATTCTGAATCCATCGCAAGCATTTGTTTTGCACGGAAAACATTCATTGGGCTAAAAACAATAAATAAAAATGGTGGTTTAGTGATGAGTCATCACTTTTCACAGTGGTATGGGGGTACATTTCTAGCCCAAGGAATGTTTTTCGTGCAAAACAAATGCTTGCAATGGATTCAGAATAATTACACCTAGTTAGACCCCTCATATTCCTCATATTTTTTGGGAGTCATTTTTTCCCTTATAGTACATTGTATAGTAAGTGAATGAGACCCAGAATTACCCTAGCTGTCAAAGATTTTCCTAGGGATGCTGAATTTCAATCTTTGTTAGATATGTTACTACACACCTTTACGAACACATTGGTGAAGAAATTGTTTGGTAAGGAATTTATTCCCAGATTTGACAGGTATTCTGCTAATTTTACCTGACTATAGAGAGAGAGAGAGAGAGAGAGAGAGAGAGAGAGAGAGAGAGAGAGAGAGAGAGAGAGAGAGAGAGGCAGACAGACAGACAGACAGACAGACAGACAAACACAAGCAGGCAGACAGACAGATATGATGGAATAAGAAACTGGCAGAGGTTTCACTCCTCACGTTGGCACTCAGGCATGTCTGTCTGCTTTCACCTCCCACCACGCACACCACACACGTGCACACGCTCAGAGGTTTGTGTTATTTACTATGCTTGTGAGGACATCGACGAGCTGGAGCTTGTAGATCTGCTCTCTTCGGCGCAAGACAACCGCCGGCGCACAACTAAGTATGAATCAGACATGACTATATCAGTCGTTCTCAAACTTTGTGGGCTTCAGTACCCTGTTTTCCTGATTGCTGAATCCAAGAGCCCCCTTTAACTGACAACAACATTTTGATGAGAAAATACGGACATCAAAAGTCCAGTTTTTATGTCAATACGTTTAAAATAAAAGTGAGTAGCCCGTTTTCTATTCAGTAACAGTAAAATTAGTACTTAGTTTGGTTTAAAGAGGTGGTGCCATAGTTTTGTACTTTTTCTGTTTGTCATGTGTCTAGGAGGTTGAAAGTACTTCATTAGACCCCCTTATGTGTTTTTTTTTTAGAAATGATTATTCTCTTAGTATTTGTTTCTTTTCTCTTGGAGGCTGCCACCTTGTGGTGAAAAGTGTCAGTTAAAAAACACAGATAAGATGACATCACAGAATCAACTCCTCCCCTATTTACCATTCACCCAACACTGTGGGGTGTGGCTATATCAGCTGGGTCACCACCCACCATGCCATCCATGCATACTTAATGAACTGGGGGTGTGTCCACATAAAAACCCAATTCTAACTCTTTCTGTATACTTTTTTGGAAAAAATCTTCCTCCTAGTATAATCATAATACCTGATAATCATGTTTTAGAGGGGGGGAAATCATGGCACCACCTCTTTAAAGCTTTACAGAGCAGCACGTTCAGATACATTTGTCAATGTTATATCTTTAAACATAACAGTAAAATGCATTTTCTGTTTTCTCTCAAGTACCCACTGTATTGCCTACGTACCCTCATTTGAGAAACACTGGACTATATAACACCTAATCCCTAATATAAACCTAAGCTCTAAATGCCTAATCCCAACCTGAATCGTTTCCTAATTGTAAGCGTATCCTCATAAAACAACCATTTATCTTGTGAGGTCCTCTCTCAGAGGCCATTTCTCAAATTCGACGAGACTTGTGGGAATATTTGGCTCTCACATGTATAGTAATAGATAGTAGACACGTACACACATACACGCACACACACACACACACACACACACACACACACACACACACACACACACACACAGACACACACACACACACACACACACACACACACACACACACACACACACACACACACACACACACACACACACACACACACACACACACACAGGAACCAGTCGGGTGGCCTTGCCCAGTGGTGACTCTCCAGCAATGAATCATCTGGGTGCTGCTGTGCTGAGGAGGGAGGAGAATGCAAGGTATCTTTAACAGAACCCCCACCTTCCCACAAAACCACACCACAACACGGAATGACAAACGCACATCAAAGCAGCCCGGGTGACAAGTGGTGGAAAAAGTACTCAAAGGTTTTACTTAAGTAAAACTGTCAATTACTGCCATGTAGAAATACTATTTTACGAGTAATAGTCCGGAATTCAAAATGTACACAAATGTTCAAAAATAGACTATCTACAAGTTCACAACGTGTCGCGATGCGACACGTTGTGAACTTGTAGATCGGCTATTTTCGAACAGACAAGGAATACAATAGGGCTAAAGTGTTTTGTATCTATGTTTTATAATATAATTTTTACCAGCAAAGTAACTAGTAACTAAAGTTTTTAAATAAATGTAGTGGGGTAAAAGTACAATATTTGAATCTGAGATGTAGTGGAGTAGAAGTAAAATAATTTGGAATTGGAAAATACTCAAGTAAAGTACAAATCGCTCAAAAGTGTAATTAAGTACAGCGCATAAATAAATCTAGTACATACGTAAATCTACTTAGTTACTTTACACCCCAGCCAGGTGGAAACATCCCACACGCGTGCGTGCGCGCACGCGCACACACACACACACACACACACACACACACACACACACACACACACACACACACACACACACACACACACACAGGTTCTTTGAACTGCAGTCGGCAGGATTATTTTGACTTGTAATTGTTAAATGTTAAAGAAAACAAATGACTAACATAATAATATGTCAGCTGGAATGTGAAGAGAAGACTGTGATCGCCCTGCCCATCCCATTATTGTAGTTCGACTGCCAGCAGACGTTTACAGGACCGACCGACGGTGTCGCAACCGCCTCGCTGGAAAAATAAACCAACACATGCCATGCCTCCTCAGTGATGCGTGGGTTCATTGCAATGTCGCAACAGCAGCGGAATGCCCATATTAGAGTAAATATAAAATATGGTTTCCATATTCATTAATCAGTAGGTGCCACACCTCAAGAAATATAGGCTAGTATATATATTTTAATGAAAGTATTGGGAGGAACAAATTCCACTGGAATGTATGAATGCAGTTTGTGCAGAAATGAGGCCTACAAGCACTATTAGGCCTAGAATTATTGAATGCTTTAACTATTGAAAAAATAGCAGATATACAAGCTCACAGCGCGGCACCGAGTGCCGCGCTGCAAGCTTGTAGATCTGCTATTTTTGAAAAGTCGTGAAAATGTGTGCAAATCTTTGAATATATGTATTTTTAAAGCGAACATTTGAAACTAAAATTTTGCTTCTGGGGGGGGCGGGGGGTCTCTGGAACTAAATATTTTGAGATGGGGGTCCATGGCCAAATACATATCATTTTGGGGGTCCTTGACGTGAAAAGGTTTGAGAACCACTGACTTAGGAGAGACTTATAGAATCGGGTCAAAACATTCAAAGACTTCTCAAGACTTTTCCAAAAATAGCAAATCTACAAGCTCGCAGCGCGGCACTCATTACTCTGCTTCTGTCAACTCCATTAATTTGAATTATTGTATGTAATAAGTAACGCAAGTTGGCTTATATAGTGCAACTTTATCTGGGTTGCCTTTCCTATTTTCCATCTCGCTTGGGTGGAATGTAGAAACCATTCTCACTATTCGTTTGTCCCGCCATGCCAAGACCATCACCTTGTCATTGTGGCGCACAATTGTTTCGCCAACATGCAGGTCAGTTTTTGTAGCCTGTCGAATGGACGGTGGTTCTCCTCCACTCGGTGCCGTGCTGTGAGCTTGTATATCTGCTATTTTTCAATAGTTAATGCAAAAAAAAAATGTACAGCACATTACAGAGATCTACTGACATTCGTTAGCGCAGTGAACAGATTAGTTATGTCAGCAAAACTTATTACCATCTGTTTGTCAGTTCTGTTTTTTTTTTTAAACCTTCACTCTGTGAAAACCTTCATACCTTCTGTTCTGTCCAGGGCAGGCTTTCAGGTCAACCAATCTGGCTAGCCATCGCCAGGGAAAAGTCGCTCAGTCGCTCGCCTCTTTCCCCTTGACTTAACTGGAGCTCAGTTTTAATTGGAGCTCAGTTCGGCTGTTCTTGAGAGACTACAGGTCAACTGACTGAAACCCGGGGAATGTCTGCTGCCGCCATCTGCTGGCGAGAGGCGGGGAGTGTAGGGGCAAAAGAGGTGACTTCACATTATTCACTGCACACAACAGATCCGTGTAAAAAGCTTTTAAAAGCCATCAGCGCGTCTGTCAGCGCGTTGACCGAGGCTTGTGAACCGGCCAGCTGCTTCAAATTGAACCGTTCCCCCAGAAACCTGAACTCGCGGGCCATTCCGCTCTCCCTCTGCAGGCATCAGTAAACCATTACAGTAATGTCCATAAATTGCACATGACTCGAGGGACCCCCCTCCTCGTCGCTTGATCTTCCACTTCAGGTGTTCTCAACGTGGGGGTCCGGGGACCCCCAGGGGGTCCTTAACCCATTTAGGCCTAGAATTATTGAATGCTTTAACCAGTGAAAAATAGCAGATATACAAGCTCACAGCGCGGCACCGAGTGCCGCGCTGCGAGCTTGTAGATCTGCTATTTTTGAAAAAGTCGTGAAAATGTGTGCAAATCTTTGAATGTATGTATTTTTAAAGCGAACGTTTGTAACTTTTTGCTTCTGGGTGGTCCCTGGAACAAGATATTTTGAGATGCGGGTCCGTGGCCAAATAAATATCATTTTGGGGGTCCTTCACATGAAAAGGTTTGAGAACCACTGACATAGTAGTCTCTCAAGAACAGACTAACTGAGCTCCAGTTAAGTGAAAAGGACCTTTTCTTTGACGATGGCTGGCCAGATTGCTGATATAGAAACATAGGTTTTTCAAAAAATCTTAGAAGGATTCAAAAAACACTAGAATCGGGTCAAAATTCTAATTTTCACGATTTAAAAAAAATAGCAGATCTACAAGCTCGCAGCGCTGCACTCGGTGCCGCGCTGTGAGCTTGTATATCTGCTATTTTTTTATAGTTAAAGCATAAAATAATGATACACAATGTGTACCCATTCTGAATGGGTTAAGGCATATAGCATCTTTGCAAAGAAACATATTCGCACATCATCCACTTTGTTCAGATGCGGGTGTGTTGTTGGACAGTGACAAATGAAGCAATCATGAACAAAGGTCCTGCACTCTGCTCTGCTAGCTCGGCACCAACAGTTTTATTCAAATCAACGTTTTGCTCCCTCTGGAGTCTGGAGTCCTTCATCAAGAGTGTCTCGTGATATTTGTTCACGATTGCTTCAGTTAATATAGCATAAATAAATCAGTTTTAACAACTTTAACCCTATTTTACACACGGAAAACTACAAGCTAAATAGGTAGATCTGTTATTTTCCCTTTTTTGTCTTTCAGTCCGAGTGTATCAAAAAAGCACATCGACGGAGGCGTGCCGTCTCAGGCGACCTTGAGCCATGTGAGACACCGCCGAGCCAGAATAGTAAATCTTAAGCTTCCGCCGACAGCTCTTGCCTTAACCGAGGTGCTTTTTGGATACACTCGGACTGAAAGCTCTGCAAAAAAAAGGGAGTCCCTTGAAAATGTTACTGTATGAAAATAATTTCTTCTTATGGGGGCCCCTGGCACAAAATATTGTCAGATGGGGGGCTCCGCGGCCAGATACATATCAATGTGGGGAGTCCTTGACATGAAAACATTAGAGCAGGGGTCTTCAACAGGTGGTCCGGGACCCCTAAGGGGTCCTCAGAGTTACTACAGGGGGGCCACCAAATTTTTGTGTGCTACAGTAGGATAATTCTTTTAAATTAACAACTTGAACCCTCCCATCCCTATTTTGAGGAGAACTTTAGCGAAAAATATTCGGGCAAATAGGTTTGGTGTAGAGGTAAAAAAAAGAATCCAACATAGACTGATGACAGCGCTGTCAAACAAGTCTATGATGAGTCCATCTATGAAATCGATGAAAATCCCCATCATCACACATTTATACAATATGTAGAGGGGGGGTCCCTCCCTGCTTCATCTCCCTCTCAGCTAAGGGGTCCTTGGTCTGAAAACGTTGAAGACCCCTGCATTAGAGAACCACTTTCACCACCTTCCACGTCCGATGGTCCCGCGCGTCGCCTCAGGCTCCCTGTCGGAGGTGAGGGTAGCTGTCCACCGTGCGGGCGATGGCCTCCTTCAGGCTCACCACGGGCGCGTAGCCCATGTCCTGCTTGGCGCGCTCGCAGCTGTAGTAGTGGTGCGTGCCCGCCAGCGCCACCCTCATGGGGGTGAAGGTGGGCTTGAAGGCCACTAGGGGGCGCAGGACCAGGGCCAGCAGCCACAGCAGGAGGGCCAGGCCGTACACCAGCGCGTAGGGGAGGTGGTAGCGGGGCGCCGCGTACCCCAGGCCCACCAGGATGTCGGACATGAAGTCCCAGAAGCGCACGGGCTCGTCGTTGGTGATGTGGTACGGCTGTGGATGAGACACATATCGTCGTTGTCCGATGAAAACCTTGTATGTCCAAAACCGTTCGTTTTGCATTTATCATTTTAAAAATGATTTAAACTAGTGAAAACAGCCGATCTACAAGCACACAACGCCTCGCACCGCGAGGTGTTGTGTGCTTGTAGATCTGCTGTCAGAGGGAGATTGTCTGGGGTATCAGCTAGGGATCCTACGATGAGCAATTACAGTAGGTCATCATATCGGTGTCTGCAAAATGATGTCGCGGTTTTAGCCAATATTTTATTTTATAATAGTTATGTCTGAATGTGAAGCTGAAAAAGCCTTTTGTGATGATTAAGTCAGCAGATTCATTCTTTTCTGGGAACTTTGAAGTTTAAGAACTTGACATTGCTTGAACTATAGTGTACATGTGCATGAGTAGGCCAAATAGGCTAAATCAAATTAAAAGAATACGCCTTTTCAGAAGCCTGCAACTGCACCCAGAATCACAGTTACTGTATGACAGGTACAGTACTGGAAACTTGCATTGCAATATCTGTATCGTATCAGTTGATTTGACCATGCAATTAATCTGTTATCAGAGGATATCTGCCAATATTTCAACAGTGTCCACCACTAGTATCAGCAAAACCCACCCACACCCATATAACCTTACACCACAGATTAACCACATAAGCCCTATGACCTATGTTACACTTCAGCTATTCAACAATGGCCAATCTACAAGCTAGCAACGCTGGTTATTTTCTGAAAGGTTTTGACCATTTTAAAACATTTTTATGACATTAATAGAGTTAGAAAGGGGAGAGCTCTCGCATCAAGTGGACCCGAAATATAGAAGTATTTCTCGGCAGCAAACTGAGCAGAGCAGCTTTGGTGACAAGCAACACACATCAGGCAGGGATGTTTGCACACGAAATAGGGAGATTAATGGGAGAAATTATAAATCAGGAGCACAGTGGGAAAAAAGGATTAAAAAAGGTGGAGAGTTCCCGCTGCAAACGGGAGTGTTGGCAGGTATGTATGCACGGAGGGACGGATGCCTGTCTGGTTTGTTTGTTCTAGGCTCTCTCACCTTGCCACATATGGGCGAGTCAGGCCTCAGGCGCTCCGCGGCCAAGATGTGACCATGAACGACGTTCTCCACGAAGGTGAAATCCACCAGGTTGGTCCCATCACTGGAAAGACACAAAGAAAAGAGTTAAAGGCCCACTTCACCTCTGGGACAACCAGATCTTATTTTATTGTTGTTTGGGACACAATCAACACAATCCTCCTGAGTAATTTTTGTGTTCAATCTGTGTTTTGAGATATTTTAGTATTTCAGCATGACTAGTGATGCATTGTGCATCATATGATGCAGCATGATGCATATTCCACTTTCTAAATATCTAAATATTGAATCAAGCAATTTAAAATCTGTCCAGGGTGTTCACAAAAGCCTGATTAAACGATAAAATAACCTAAAGTTTTTTTTTTTTTAAAGTGGAATATCCCTTTAACACCAATGAGCACAGAATCTGATAAATAATGCAATCATACCGGTGTCTAATAATAATACCTAAAATGCAGAAAATAGAAGAGAGAATCCCCTGTATGTAATTCAACTGTATAAATATTACATTTTCTATTTTTATATGTTTGAAGAGTTATTAAAGAATTGTCTCGTCATTGTTAGATGAAAGTGTATTTTGTATGCTGTCATATTGTAATCAAATTGCCCTTTTACTGACATTTGTGTGTGCTGACATATCAACATCCTGGAGATATGGTTTAATAATGACTCTACTGCACATCACATCCTCTTCTGTATCTTACAGTATGCACCGTCCACCTTCTGTACCCTGCTAACGAGCATTAGTCGCATCGTGAAGTACACGGTCAGCTGGATTCTTGTCGGCACGTCTAAAAATGATGTAATGCGTTTTTTAATAGATTTTAATGGTTTAAATAATGTACGATCCTTGGTCCACTATCGGAAAGCTTCCTCTGAAATAAACCATTTGATATCAGTCAGCTATGTTTGCTCTCCTAATCTCCTACTTTTAAGCTTTATCAGCAACAAACATTTATTAACCCATTTAGGCCTAGAATTAGAAGGATTCAAAAGACACTTAAAGAATCGGGTCAAAATTCTAATGTTCACGACTTTTCAAAAATAGCAGATCTACGAGCTCGCAGCGCGGCACTCGGTGCCGCGCTGTGAGCTTGTATATCTGCTATTTTTCAATAGTTAAAGCATAAAATAATGATACACAAAATGTGTACCCGTTCTAAATGGGTTAAAGCCCTTCAGGATTTCTTTTTGCTATTGCTATTGATGATATCCTATGCATAGTACTGTGTTCTATCTGTCTGTCATTCAATGTTATATGAGATACAAAAAGGTTTCCAATGTAAATAAGCCAAAAGGCTTTCTTGGATCTCCTTTTAGTTGCCACTGTACCAGTGGACTGTACTGTCATGAGACTGTACCTTTTCCTACTTCTAATAAAGTCTTCAATCAAACAATAAACTTTATTTGCACAGCACTTTTTATAACAGAGAGCATCGAAGACAAACAAAATACACATTTTTATAGAAAATGCATAGAAAACATTGCAAAGGGCACACATTTCAAGTCTCTGATAGATTAAGATAAAAAGTGTTGTTGTTTTCTTTCTTTTGCATTATACAGTCAGTGACTTCCCTCCCTCTCCATTCTTTATATTGTGGACTTCAGGGTTTCCTGCAGGAAAAAGTCTTGACCAGGGGGGGGATCGAAATTTTTTGATAATTAATTAATTAATTCGAGTGATTAATTCACTTAATTTTTAATATTAATTCTTATTTTTGCCCTATAAAAAACACATGAATGTGCCCATGATGACGGAAAACACTACATGCTATCATCCACATTTATTCAACATTGAATAAATACGTTTTTCACAGGACAGTGTAACTTGTTTTTTTCCCCCAGGTTAATCAACCAGCACTTGTGCCATATAAATAGAAGTCTACAGCACAGTAAAAAAAAAAAAAAAACATTGGTGTAAAGTAACTAAGTAGATTTACTTAAGTACTGTACTTATACTGTACAAAGGAGATTTTCAGGTATTTGTACTTTACTTGAGTATTTCCTGTTTTCAGTACTTATTTACTCCACTACATCTGGGATCCAAATATTTTACTTTTACTCTTACAAAGTTAACTTTAGTTACTTGTTACTTTGGAGATATAAATGTTTATACAATAAAACATACATTAATACATTAACATACATAAAAAAAAAGTTGTCCTTTAACTTCTTCGGTGCCATTATGTAAAGTGGGACCTCTTATATTGCCGGTTCGCCACCAAAGGGTTAAAAAAATAGTGTGCACGCTGGTGTACGAATTCGTGCACAGATGATGCACTATGCATGTACACGCTTTTCACAGCTTTCAAACAAAAAAATCCGCTTGGAAATCCGTTCAGGCATTCAGGAGATAGCAGCCCTTATGTTTTCTTCAAATGTAAACAAACATGGCTGCCATGTTTGAAAGATAGGGTTGGTATGGGGGTTAAACATGCAATTTCGCGATCGCGATCATGCCTAGTACATTTTTGGAGGTCCAAAAAAAAATTTTGAATTTTTTTTTTATTTTATTTTATTTTTATTTTTTTTATTTTTTTAGACCCTTGGGGGGGCGGGGGGGTTTTCTGGCCGGGCTGGGCGCCTGGCCTGTAAAGTGCTGCAGGAAACCCTGGGACTTTGTGCCGTTTTGGAAACCTTTTTGTCCTCCACTTTGTGTCGTGTCTGATTAAACCTCCATCTCTCTCCTCCTGACAGTAGGATTTGCTGACTCACCCGATGATGAACTTCATCTTGCCCCGGCGAGCCGTGTCCACTAGGATGGGCACCAGCTGGGGGTCCCGGGGGCCGAAGATGCCGTGAGGGCGGATGGCCACGGTGAGGAGACCCTGGTCCTTGTCACAGGCCTCCAGAACCAACTGAAGCCCAAGGAGAGAAATACACCGTTTATCACTGAATAAATGACTATAGTATACAGTAAGTTGGGCTGCAACTATAGACTTATTTTCTTATTGAGTATTCTATTGATTACACCCTGAACAGTTTTTAATTTGCTTGATTCAATATTAAGTTATGTGATGTAAATGTTATCAGCAGGTTTGATCCAGAGCCTCTCCACACACACACCCACCCATTGTAACTTCAAACTCCATTTTAACCATGATAGATTCATTAAAAACACCCATTTTATTTTTCTGATGACTCATACTACCCTCCTAATACGTGAGCAGGCCGTGTTTTTTCGATAACTATTTTTATTTATTTGTAATAATTCTTTGGGAAAGTGAAAAATATTTAATACAAAAATTAATTATTAAAAATAAATGAAAAAGGTTATCGAAAAAACACAAATAATGGGTGTTTTTATTGAATCTGTCACGGTTAAAATGGAGTTACAATGGGTGTGTATGGGGAGAGGCCCTGAGCCTGGAGGGCCTGATAACATTTACATCAAATATCTAAATATTGAATGAAGCAACTAAATATCTGTTCAGGGTGTTCATAAAAGCCTGATTAGACGATAAAATGACCAAACGTTTTTTTGAAAGTGGAATATCCCTTTAACATTGTTTTGCCATAACTAGATTAACTGCCAAGGTTGTTTCCCATGATTTTGTTTACCAGATTTTCAGTGGCACTGTGCACGTGGCACGGGTGTTCTCGTCCACGACCGCCCAAGGTCTTTTCTTTCACGCGGAGAAGAAAAGGTACAACCGTGATGCTCTGTGTGTACGTTATGGTCCATAGAAAACAGGCCGTTTTGACCAAACGGGCGATGATATGGCAAAAGAAGAGGAGATATATCCATGTGTCTCCAGCCAGGGTGAATACAATTCAGGGATAGTGTTTTCTGCAGGTGTTTCAGTCCGAGTGTATCAAAGGGTGCGTTCGGAAATGCGCACCGGGTGTGTGCTCAGTGTAGTGAGTGCCTGAACCTAAACCTAATCTTAACCCTAACCTCAGTAAAACTATGCCTAAACCCAACCCTAACCCTAACCTTAACCTCAGTAAAACTATGCCTAAACCTAACCCTAACCCCTAACCCTAACCACACCCGGTGCGCATTTCCGAACGCACCCTTTGATACACTCGGACTGAATCACCAGCAGAAAACACTCTCCCTACAATTCAATGGGAGCCGGAAGTCCGTGGATGTTGTGTTCGTGAGGAATCATGGGAAACTGAGTTCTTTCGCTCACTCCCGGCCGTGGCAACGCGGGGGCTATCAGTTACGGTTACCACGGTAACCAGTTAACACTCTTACCTTCTCCTGTTCAATCTTGGTCTCGGTGTAGTAGTCGATGGGCTTCTTGGCATAGGGGAGGTCCTCTCTCCCATTCTTAATGTCTGTCCCCTCAAACACCACACTGGCACTGCTGGTCAAAACCAGTTTCTGGCAACATATATATATATATATATATATATATATATATATTATATGTTACAATTACAATAAATGTTACAATTACAATTTGACAGACGCTGTAATCCAGAGAGACTTACAAGTGTAAGCTCAGAGGAAATGTCATGAACCCTAGTGGACACACTACAGGGTGAAACTAGAAGCAGTGCTCTTCCGAGCACAGGTCTCCACCAGGTCAGGTAGGTAGGTCCTGGTGTTGCTAAAGGGAAAAGGTGCCATGTCTTCTTTGGCCTTTAACAGCAATGTGACGCTGCATGCATGATTTGAGGCATTTTGGGCGCCATGGCATTGGTCCGAAGGTTCATTAGTCCGAAGGTTCATTAGTCCGAATTTGTTAAGAATACTATGCCTAACTCTAACCCTAACCCTGACCTCATTAACCCTAACTAAATTCTGACTAATGAACCTTCGGACTAATGAACCTTCGGACTTATGGGCAGTCCCCGCATTTTGTTCCAAAATTTAGTTTGGCAAAAGTCGACCTGCTGGTGGAGCTATAACAGGCCAATGTGAAAAGAGTGGCATTTGTTCCTTGACCTAGTGGGAATGTGCGTGCAGAATTTCTCTGTAATCACAAGCTGTGTTCATGATGTAAGTCATTTTGTTCAAAATGGACCAATCCTGCAAACTTTGGAAGCCAATGTTAGCCAATTAGAATGGAATATGAAATATCGGACAGATCTGTCTAAACTAGTACTAGTTCTGTCATCTGTGTGTTGCTAATCTGCACTACTGCTGCCCTGTTGCTTAAGTCTGGTTTTGTTTTGAAATTAAGCTGTTTTGTAATGTTGAACTGTAACTTGCTCGGCTGTAATTGCTGCACATGACTGTGTTCTGCTTACGAAAATAAATGGTGTCAAAGGGTGATGAAAAAAAAAGAAGCATGGGGTGTTGTTGGCAGGCAGCTAGGGAACGAGAATGTGAAATCAAAGTTTGCAAGAGTCAGACATAATAATGTTCTAAAGACCTCTACTGTCAGAGATTTGACTGAAGCAGTAAAAATGTCTAATTTGCATTATCTTTGCTGCCTGGAAGAAATCTCATATGGCATTACATTCTGGAACTTTTTCCTACAAGAGGAAACTCACAATGCGTTGCGATGTGTCGCGTTGTGAGCTTGCAGGTTTTGTAGTGAAAGTTAAAATGGTTAAAGGGTTCATATTTTAGATAGTCATTAGAGAAAAGAAAAGATGAGTGTTACAATGTTTTCATTTACTGCTTTCTATCAATTCAGCTATTTTAATGATTTTGATTTCATGTCTTTGTTTTTAGACACAATTCCCATGATGCACCACAATCTTTCATGGCCAGATGTGACTTATGAGGGCTAGTAGGGTTACTGCAAATAGTAATAAAGAAATTGTCGGCTTACTGTGTCTAAAAATACATACTTAGCCACTTGTACACTTGCCCCCCCCCCACCCACCGAAATCAAAATCGCTAAAATGGTAGAAAGCAGTGAATGAAAACATTTTAACACTCATCGTTTCTTTTCTCTCATTACAATCTAAAACATGAACCCTTGTTGGGAAAACAAAGTTGTCCTTTAAGTGTGTGTGTGCCTGTGTGGGTTGTAAAAAATATTGAACAAATGAAAACAAGCATTAACAAGAGCTGGTGACTAAATCATAACTTCATTGGATCCATTGAAGCAGAACACAGGTTATTTTTCCATTTCCGGATTTTTTTTTTTTTTTTTTTTTTTTTGAAATAGGGAATGCACTCATATATCAGCCATATATCTAATATTAGCATATCGGCAAATAAGTTGACTTCCACTGACGGCAGTAGCCAATATTTATGTGTTATTGTAGATAGATACCTTTATTATCCCAAGGGGGAAATTTAGTATTGTGACCCAGCCTGCCAAGCAGCAGACTCAGTCGGAACAGTTATTCCTTTTCTATAATGAAGATTGTATTTGTTTGCCTAGCACAAAGGAGGAGATAAATAAGAATTTCCATTATCGTCAATGTCGGGCAGAAAACTTGTATCACATTTGTACGTTTTTTCATAGTGGTTTCAAGTATAGCCCTGCTTCACCACACCAGACTGCCACACAAAACAAAACTTGCTCGGCCGTAATTGCTGCACATGACTGTGTTCTGCTTACGAAAATAAATGGTGTCAAAGGGTGTTGTTTTGGCAGACAGCTAGGGAAGGAAAATGTGAAATCAAAGTTTGCAAGAGTGAGAGTCAGACCTAATAATGTTCTAAAAGGCTAGGCGTTGTGTGCTTGTAGATCTGCAATTCTCACTAGTTTAAATCATTTTTTTTTAAATACGATAAATACAAAACGAACGAATGACTCTATTATTATTATTCGCCCGGCCGACAAAGGCGGAGCCACGGTGATCTTGTCTAAAGAGCAATATATTTCTGAGGCGGAGCGACAACTTGATTCTAAACATTATGTGAAATTGTCTACTAATCCTTTACCTGCTATGCAAACTGAGTTCCATGAACTCCTAGTCAAGGCTAGGGAGGCTCAATGGATCTCTGATAATGAATTTAAGTTTTTAGGTGTTGAATTCCCTATGCTCGCCTCGTTTTATTTACTCCCGAAAATACATAAAGAACCTTTTGATAATCCTCCAGGCCGCCCTATTATCTCTGGAATTGGCACTCTTACTGAACCAGCCTCCAAATTTATTGATAGCTTTATTAAGCCTTATGTTCAACAACTCCCCTCTTTTATAGAGGACACCACTGATGTTTTAAATAAGCTTTCTACTCTTACTAATTTACAAAATAATTTTTTGGTTACCATGGATGTAGAATCCCTTTACACTAACATTGACCATAATGATGGTTTGGAGGCCATGAGGTTTTTCCTTTCAGATAGAGATGCTTTGCCACCCACTGATTTTATTGTTGAGCTTACTGATTGGATCATTCACAACAATGTATTCATGTTTACTGACGCTATTTATAAACAGTGTATTGGCGTTCCTATGGGGTCATGTTTCTCTCCAAACTATGCATGCTTATACCTGGGCTATTGGGAGAAACGTTTTGTTTTAAACACTGTTAACCCCTTTTTCTCTTGCATAACCTGGTATGGTCGCTACATTGATGATCTTTTGCTCATTTTTAACGGCTCTGAGACGCAGTTGCTTGAATTCCATAAGTATCTAAATACTTTGAATCGTAATATCAAACTCACTATTGAATATTCTCAAACTGCTATTAACTTTCTAGACCTCACTATATCCAAAGATTTACTGGGAAATCTCCATACTACTATTTTTAGAAAAAAGACTTCTCGCAACACGCTGCTCAGAGCTGACTCATTTCACCCTTCTTATTTAATAAATAATATTCCTTTTGGTCAATTTCAGCGGCTACGCCGCTTATGTGATGAGGAAGATGACTTTAACACACAGGCTACTGATATGGCTGGTCGCTTTGTAAGCAGAGGATATAAACAAGAGGTGGTCGTACGTGCCCGCAACAAGGCGCATGATATTAATCGTAACGACTTATTAATAAAAAAGAAACGTAGGCCTACCAATTCCTCTCAATCCCGTCCTTATTTTGTTACACAATACAGCACTGCTGCCAACCATATCAGCCGCATCATCAAAAACAACTGGGGCATCATTAACAGTGACCCTACCCTTAGACAGGTCTTCCCTGAACCTCCAATGGTTTCTTTTAAAAGGGCTCCGACTTTAAGGGACAAATTAGTCAATAACTTTTTACCTCCCACCAAAAGCGATTCTTGGCTTAAAAGACCAATAGGTTGTTATAAATGTATGCATTGTCCACATTGTTCCAACGTTGAACAAACAAAAACTTTTATGGACTTTAAGACTAATAAAACGTATAAGATTAATGACTTCATTAACTGTAGCACTACTCATGTCATCTACAGGTTAACATGCACCTGCCCTGGTGTGTTCTATGTGGGAAGAACCAAACGTCGCCTTAGGGACCGTCTAGCTGAGCATAAGTATGCTATTCGCACAAACAACATGGTATATCCTATAGCAAGACATTTTAAAGAAATGCACAACAGTAATGATGGTTTACTGCGCATCATTGGTCTTGAGCAGATAAAACCGCTAACCAGAGGCGGAGATCGGCTCAGAAAATTAAACCAGAGAGAAACATTTTGGATCCACTCCCTAGACGCATTGTGCCCTCCAGGTCTAAATGAGGATATAGACTTTATGTGTTTTCTTTAAACTTTTTTGCAATTATACTTTTCTTTGCTTTAAGTTTGCTTCTTTGTTATTGGCATTTTGTTATATTATTTTTTTCGTTCTCTTTATTTAGTCTTTGTGGCTAATTGATTGATTGCTCTATTCATTGTCCCTCCTATGTAATTACCTTTTGTGCTGCTCACACACACACATGTGCAATTCTGAGTGTGTGTCCTCAGTGCTGATTGACTAGGTCTCTGCTACTCAGCAGCCCTCTGTATATATTGACTTGTGTTGGTCTGTTTGCCTCATATATGCCCTGATGAAGACCCCGAGAGGGTCGAAACATGTCGGCTTTTATTATGTCTTGAAATAAAGTACACTGCTTTTACGTCCGTTCCCCTCCTTTTTACTTTTTGAGTGCTCGGATCCGCCTTCTCTTTTTTCAAGTTTTATCCCACTGATCCTGGTAGCACCCGCCACACATTTTTAACTTTGCTGGTACCTCCTGAGCACCTAGTTTTTCTTGTTCTCTACAAAACGAACGGTTTTGGACACACAAGGTTTCCACCCAACAACAACATCAATACTATACTAGTTTAGGACAGCTAGGATGTGGTCCCACCTGCACTCCGGCCTCCCGGCAAGCCTCGATCACGGTGCGGGTTCCCTGGATGTTGACCCGGTGGAACAGAGCCCGGTCATCACTGGCCGGGGCCGGAGAGGCACAGTGGAACACCATGGACACATCCTTTAGAGCTGGCAGCAGAGCCTGACACGCACGCACGCACGCACGCACACACGCACGCACGCACACACACACACACACATGCACACACACGCACAGTTTTAGTTGACTAAATATCATATACTTACTGTATCATATCAATATTTTAGTCTACAGTTGATTTTGTCGACAATAATATTTTTGGGCAGGCCTTGATTGATTGATTGATTGATTGAAGACTTTATTAGAAGTTTGCATAGGAAAAGGTACAGTTTCATGACGGTACAGTTCACTGGTACAAGGTCTACTAAAAGGAGATCCATGAAAAGACTAAGCTTATTTCCACTGGAAACCATTGAAGTATCTCATATATCTCATATATCTCATATACCAGTAAGACTCCCTAATCGGGAGATAAGCGACCGTAGGTCACTTATCTCCACAAATAGGGCAAAAATGTGTTTTGCCAAAATCTTCCTGATCCATGTTGATGACATGAGTGTAGACATACTGTGTAGTGATTTTCGTGATTTTAGGGCAAAATCTGTAGGAGCAGTGTCCAAAAATGCGTTTTTAAAAATCGGCCTGGAGGTGGCGCTATATGGGAGAGATTCATGTTGATGGGATGAGTGTAGACATACTGTGTACCGATTTGCGTGATTTTAGGGCAAAAATTGTAGGAGCAGTGTCCAAAAATGTGTTTTGCAAGAATCGGCCTCATGGTGGCGCTAGAAGAGGGCCATGTGAGAAATGAGGGGTGGGGTCTCCGCGCCGGCAAGGCGGACGAATAGGTACCGGCCCCGGCTGTCCCGGTCGCTCCTAGCCGGAGTTACGGCATTTTATGTGAGCTGCAGTGTAGGGGGTCCTCCACTGGGGGCGCCACCACTTTTGCATCCGTTCTGGAGCACCAGGAGTGGGTGGTCCCCGGGAATTCCCCGTGAGCAGCCCCGTTGGGGTGGTCATTTGGTCAGTTTAGCACATTTGGTCATTTTTTACATCTGGGGGTCCCCCAGGGACCCCCTCCGGGGGTCCTTGGAGGTTGTAGTTTGGCAGGTAAGGAACGTGTGTGCAAAATTTGGCATGGATCGGGGCAACGGTGATATGGAGATATGAGCAGGGCAAGAGTGTGACGTGTGAGGTGTGACAGACAGACTGACTGACACTTTGTGCAGGGTTTGATAGTAAATGCGACCTACGGTCGCTGTACAAAAGTTCACACTGGACAGTCCCTCCCCCTGGCCCATCATCAGTACAGCTCCACCCACCTCACCTGCTCCCACTCCACCACACCTGCACACACTCATTCATCACCGGCTAGGCTATATAAATGACTGTTTGAGTGTCAGGCCTTTAGTTCTCCCTAACAGCAGCAGTAACCTTACCACCGGAGAGTGCCCTGCCATGGAGTCTCAGAGTCCTTGTCATGCGTGGATGAAGTGAGTTAGTTTAGAGTTTAATGAGTTTAATGATTACTTACTTGATTACTTGTATGGTGTTATTGTAATTGACTTTACCTGTTTGCTGTAGAGAAATGCAGCCACCACCATAACCCTGAAGAATATTACATATTGTCTGCCTTTATTGGTTGTCTGCCTTGATAGCATGCATAGTTTGTGATGCCAAATGCATAATATTATTAGTAGTCATTGTAGACTTCATGTTAATGCTATTTTATGCTATTTTAGACCTAAGAATACATGGAATGCTACTGTAGATACTGATGTAGAATGTTGTTGAATTATACCTTATAAAGACTATTGTTTATTAATACTGTTGAAATATATGAAATGTGTTGAATGTAATATAATTGTATTTATCTGTTCATAGAAATAAACCATGACAATATGGAAATACCTTCTCTACAATGGCTTTCTTACCGAAGCACCCATGGTGAACAAAACCCCTAGCCAGCCCTGAACCCTAGACACCCTATTCTTTTCTTCATGGTCCTTCGACGCCGAGAATAGTGCATTGTCATGGCGGAAGAGGAGCCTAGCCTGTACGAAATATTCACATTTCGGATAAACAAACCGGCTCACCCGAAGACGGACCAGGAGTGGATAGAGTGGTTAGAGGAGATTGACAGAGTATTTCAACTGATGTTAAACGAATCCAAGACCTTGCCTCGCAAGACTCCTACTCCTAGCTCGTCTCCTGTGCCCAGGGCTCCACCTCCTAGCTCGTCTCCTGCGCCCAGGGCTCCTACTAGCTCGTCTCCTGTGCCCAGGGCTCCTACTCCTAGCTCGTCTCCTGTGCCCAGGGCTCCTACTAGCTCGTCTCCTGCACCCAGGGCTCCTCCTCCTGCAGTGCTGCCCAAGTCTCCTCCTCCTCCTGCAGTTCTGCCCAAGTCTCCTCCTCCTCCTGCAGTGCTGCCCAAGTCTCCTCCTCCTCCTGCAGTGCTGCCCAAGTCTCCTCCTCCTCCTGCAGTGCTGCCCAAGTCTCCTCCTCCTCCTGCAGTGCTGCCCAAGTCTCCTCCTCCTCCTGCAGTGCTGCCCAGTCCTCCTCCTCCTGCAGCGCCACCCAAGTCTCCTCCTCCTCCTGCAGCGCTGCCAAGTCCTCCTCCTCCTCCTGCAGCGCCGCCAAGTCCTCCTCCTCCTGCAGCGCTGCCAAGTCCTCCTCCTCCTCCTGCAGCGCCGCTAAGTCCTCCTCCTCCTCCTCCTGCAGCGCCGCTAAGTCCTCCTCCTCCTCCTGCAGCGCCGCTAAGTCCTCCTCCTCCTGCAGCGCCGCTAAGTCCTCCTCCTCCTGCAGCGCCGCCAAGTCCTCCTCCTCCTGCAGCGCCGCCCAGGGCTCCTCCACCTCCTGCATCCTCCCCTCCAGCAGTGCCCAGGCCCCCTCCACCTTCAGCCCAGGCTTCGCCTCTGACACCCCCATCTCTGCCTACAGCCCCGCCTCCAGCAGCCAGGTTACCTGAGCCTCCCCCAGCACCTGGGCCCACTTGTCTGCCACCACCTGAGCCACCCCCAGTACCCATTCGTTCATGGGGCGGCCCTACAGCCAGTGTGACTTTTTTTTGGTTTAAATCTTTACAGATTTGGGGCGGCTGTACAAAAGTTCACACTGGACAGTCCCTCCCCCTGGCCCATCATCAGTACAGCTCCACCCACCTCACCTGCTCCCACTCCACCACACCTGCACACACTCATTCATCACCGGCTAGGCTATATAAATGACTGTTTGAGTGTCAGGCCTTTAGTTCTCCCTAACAGCAGCAGTAACCTTACCACCGGAGAGTGCCCTGCCATGGAGTCTCAGAGTCCTTGTCATGCGTGGATGAAGTGAGTTAGTTTAGAGTTTAATGAGTTTAATGATTACTTACTTGATTACTTGTATGGTGTTATTGTAATTGACTTTACCTGTTTGCTGTAGAGAAATGCAGCCACCACCATAACCCTGAAGAATATTACATATTGTCTGCCTTTATTGGTTGTCTGCCTTGATAGCATGCATAGTTTGTGATGCCAAATGCATAATATTATTAGTAGTCATTGTAGACTTCATGTTAATGCTATTTTATGCTATTTTAGACCTAAGAATACATGGAATGCTACTGTAGATACTGATGTAGAATGTTGTTGAATTATACCTTATAAAGACTATTGTTTATTAATACTGTTGAAATATATGAAATGTGTTGAATGTAATATAATTGTATTTATCTGTTCATAGAAATAAACCATGACAATATGGAAATACCTTCTCTACAATGGCTTTCTTACCGAAGCACCCATGGTGAACAAAACCCCTAGCCAGCCCTGAACCCTAGACACCCTATCCTTTTATATAGTCGCAATGATGGATGATGTGATGTCCCACTTTGTTGAATCCTGAAAATAGCCGATCTACAAGCTCACAACGCATCGCAGTGCGACACGTTGTGAGCTTGTAGAGCTGCTTTTTTTCATCTCTTCTCCACTAGTCCCTCCCTTACAGTAAGTAGGGAGTCTAAAATACTCTTTATTTGTTGACGAAACTGTCGATTGTCAACCCCAGCATATTTTTAGTCTACGACAGTGGTTCTCAACCTTTTCCGCGACCCCCCAAATAATCATATTTTAACTGGGGACCCCCCACCCTGTTGAGGCATTACATTTTGTATAACACGGTTCTATTGTGAAAATAGCAGATCTACAACCTATTTGACAATTTGGCCAAGGTTTAATTTGTCATTTTAGAGGTATTAAAAAGTCATGTGCAGATACCCTCTATCTATACACTTAAACATTGTTATGTTGGTTTGTTTACTGTTGAGTGAGAAAACAATGTTGCACATTAGGTTAGTCATCTGGGGACCCCCCCAAAATAATTTGGGGGACCCACAGGTTGAGAACCACTGGTCTACGACATGCTGCACCCCAAAGCCGCTGACGACATTAACACTTTACCCTCACAAGGGGACAGAGGGGAGGGGAGGTGACTAGGGCTGTCACAATTATTACATAATCGTCTAATCGTGATTATTTGACATTATCGCAATTATTTTGTCATAATCGTGAATGTTGAAAAATGTCAGAAATAGTGGAAATAGCAGATCTACAAGCTCACAACGCGTCGCATCGCGACGCGTTGTGAGCTTGTAGATCGGCTATTTCCACTATGAAAGTTATTTTTTAAGTAGTAAGTTGTCAAATATGTCAGTAATTTCTTTGTATATTTAGGTTATGTGTCATATCTACCATGTACAACTTCAAAGCCTAAAAGCCAAACAGAAATGTAATTGTCAACGACAAAAACACAATTAAATCGTTAATCGCCAATTATTTGAGTGACAATTAATCGTCATGTAAAATGTCATATCGTGACAACCCTAGAGGTGACCCACCTGCTTGTCACACAGGTCCCCCTGGTAGAAGGTGACCCCGGGCAGCTCGTAGCTCTGTCGGATGTCAAAGACGGACACGGAGTAACCTCGCTCCAACACCTTCTCCACCAGGTGTCTGCCCAGGAACCCAGAGCCACCGATGACTGCACACCTCTTACTGCTCTGTTATGGAAACATAATGAGAGAGACAGAGAGAGTTGAGGCATTACATTTTGTTTAATGCGGTTCTATTGTGAGAATAGCTGATCTGCGAGGTGTTGTGAGCATGTAGATCTGCTATTTTCACAATTTCTGCCTCTAATATTTGACAATTTGGCCAATGTTTATTGTTGGCAATGTTGATTTGTCATTTTAGAGGTAAAGAAAAAGTCCTTAAATTGTCACTTTAGAAATGTGCAGACATCCTCTATACACTTAATCGCCCCAAAATAATTTGGGGGCCCCCCTTGGGGGTCCCAACCCACAGGTTGAGAACCACTGCTATAGAGTGGTCCATGACACACATTGACACAGACAGAGAGAGAGAGAGAGAGAGAGAGAGAGAGAGAGAGAGAGAAAGCCAGACAGCCAGAGACAGAGACAGACAGAGAGATGGAGAGAGAGAGAGAGAGAGATGGAGAGAGGTTTTAAACACCACAGCTCAGTTAAACTATCACATAAACAGTGAAACACCATAAACATTGACGACATAAGAGCAGAGAAATGATGCTCACCGGTCGAACACGTGTGGTCATGATGATGATGATGGTTTACACGTCAGAAGTAGTCAAGACAACAACAGGTGAACGCTGTGGAGAGTCTGAGAGAGCAAAAGTATTAGTCAAAATATGTAGAGACTCTAAAACGGGGCTCATTCATTACAGCGTGCAAAACGCGCATATTGATAATATCGCACACTTTATAATTCCACTATTAAATATAAAATATGAATCTATATTTACCTGCTGCCAGAAAAACAGACCACACTGTGATGATACCGACCCGCGTACAGTACAATGAGCAGTGCATCAGCTGAGTGCAGGACGCTCTGCCATTGGACGGTCTGCGACCCGCCCATTTGTGCACGGCCAATCGTGAGAGGCATACGTCAAGGAACGCCACCGGCTGGACCAATCGGAGACGTCGCCCTCGCCGTTCTCCCCGCCCCTTGCTGGTTATAACCACGCCCCTAGCAACCACCCCAGTGCTGTTGTTGTACGTTTAAAATCCCATACGCCCGAAGGCTGCCTGCCTGGTTGTCAAGGGCAACGATGGCATCTTGTTTTTAAATATATTATATATTTTTTTTGTTTATTACGTGTTTTATTAATTAAAAAAAACGAACTTATAAATTATCTACACACCTACGTAATTGTTTACACATTTTGTTGATACAATTTGAGTTTCTTCAACTATTAATATAACCATGGGCTCTTCCCAAGACATTATTTGAATGTTATTTAAAATAATTAATATAAGCGGGTGCTTGCCAAAAAAAGAACGTATCACGACCATAGACTGTATAAAAGATAGGATCACGACACGTTGTTAGTTTTAAGATCTGTTCTTTTTAACCTCATCGGGAAAGTCTGGTTCATATTTACTGTTCACAGCTCATATCCGGGTTAAAGCCCGCCTTCTATATCTGACCATTTCCACCAAAAAAAAGCATGCAAGCAAACGAGACCGTTTCCGTATCCGCTCTGGACCGGATCTACAAACCAACCACACAGAGTGAACGTTGTTCTCCGTGAATCTGTGATCCCATGACTTCATCCAACCAATCACAATGTGGCCGTTTTCTCGTGGCTTTGATTTGCACCGCGTCGCGTGCCGCGTGAGTGGTGTACCTAGAAGCATACTATCTATGTGACAAAATTCATTTGGAAAAAGCACGTTTGAAAATTAAACAGAAATATGTTAAATGCTTTTTCATGTTCATGCCATGGTATCCGAGACATTAAGCCCATTCTTACCTCCCCCTTTCCACTGTAAATACATTATTTTCCCTTATTTCTTCTTCTTCTTTATAACTGCTTCTTTTCCCCCATTTGTTATTGATATCCTATGATGCATGCATAGTACTGTGTTCTATCCGTCTGTCATTCGATGTTATGAGAGATACATAGGTCTAATGGTTCAGTTCAGTGTGAATAAGCTGAAGAGTTTAGGATCTCAAATTAGTTGACCTTGTGCCAGTGAACTGTACCATCATGAAACTGACACTACCAGTTCCTATGAAACCTTCTAATAAAGTATTCAGTCAATCAATAAATGTGTTTGTATTAATTAAGCTACTGGAACGGATGGAGATGATGCCACTCACAACCGGGCGTCAGGGATTCACAAAGCGAACGCACCTCCAGCACCGCAGGCAGCTGAGAGCAGCGGTAGATAGGCGGGTGGGTGGATGTGATAAATAAGAACCCTGTTCCAGCTGTTATTGGGTTATATTGGCTGCAAAACGTTTATTTCGTGGCATTTGAAAAGGCGTTGCTTTAGAAACAGTGTTAAGAGCTTCTAGGGAAATAGAAGAGAAAATAAGACATTGTTTTTGTTTACGCGTACAACCGATAAAAAATAGGAGAAACAGTTTCATCATTATATCATCTCCCATTGCATCCAGCTAAATAATGGTGAGTGGAATATTGTTTATCATTGATGACAAAAGGTTTAATGTGCCTGCTTTAAGGCCAGGACCAGGTGCATGATGTAATTAAGCCTACAGACAGATAAAGAGCAGCTGGCTGTGGTATTAAGTATTAACACTAGACTAGTACAGACAAGGTAAATACATGTCTTATTTCATTCATGGCTGCAGCCTCTTACTCATCCCATCTTCTCAGATCACGTGGCTGGCTCATCATCTCATCTGTTCTCTTTCACCAGTGCAGCTGTGGTGCACACAGACATCCCTAATATCCCTATAGCTGTTAACAGGTGCTTTCAGTGTTGTGGGTCGGGACCCCCTGGGGGGATCCCCAAATTATTATTAATCTAATGCGCTAAATGCAGCCTGACAGCGAGTCACTGGTTCGATTCCTGAGCTTGACAACCTTTGCTGCGTGTCACTCCCAGTCTCTCTCTCTCTCTCTCTCTGTTTCCTGACACTCTCCGCTGTATAAACCGTCATCCACTCGAAACCTTTTAACAAAGATGTATTTTCCTGTGTTGTGGTGATTTGTACAATGCTTTACTCGCATTGGAAAATGATGGGTACAATTTCAGCCATTAAAACGCAAAAATAGGTGTACAGAAATTAATTTGATAACTGAAGCAATGTCCCATCTGTAATAATAACCATTCACTACTCAAATGGGATATGGAGCGTGTCATAGGTACTTTAAGTGACTAAACTCTGTATGATTGCATGCACTTCCCACCCCCTAAGCGGGGGGCTCTGGGGGTCATCATGTCACACATGCACAGTATAACTTGGACACGTGTTGCCACGGAAACCCCCCAATCCAGGAGAAATTCCGGAGAAATGACAATTCAGGAGCACCGCAGGAGATGGGGTCGAAATTCAGGAGTGTTGGCAACCCAGCCTATCTATTTGACTTGTTCTCCTGTGCTCTTCCAGGCGACCATAGCGAAGAGGCCGTCCCTGCAGGGCCCGGTGCCTCCTCCCAGGAAGAAGAGCAGCCCCAAACCAGAGCTCACAGAGGAGCTCAAGCAGGAGATCAGAGAGGCCTTCGAGCTGTTCGACACCGACGGATCAGGACACATCGACGTCAAGGAGCTCAAGGTAAAAGAACCCACACACTATAGGTCAGTGTTTCTCAAATGGGGTATTGTGGGTTACTGCAAGGGGTACAGGAGAAGATGGGATTATGTATTTTACTGTTATGGGTAATAATAAAACATTGACAGTCTTTGTGTGAACCAATACCTTGTGTTATTGAATAGAAAGCTTATGTTTATTTGCCATTATTACCCTGTAGTCGGGGTAAGGGGGTACTCAGCTTCAGAAGAAATCAAGGGGGTACTGCAACCAAAATGTTTGAGAACCAGTGCTATAGGACAAGGTCACAATCTGTTTTTGATGGAGGCTTGATGGATCTACAGCAGTGGTTTTCAACCTATTTCATATCAAGGTCCATTATTTATTGGGCATTTGTGCCATGGACCACCATGATGAGATGTAGCCTCTTTAGACCCAAAACAGAATATGTTATCATTGGATAAGATCTTGTCCACAATTCCATGCTATATTGATGTGGTGCCATAGGAGAGAGTCTAGAGGACACTCTCAAGAGTTAAAGATCTGTATAGGTCCATTTGGTTACCAACTCTCCATCATTTAGCTGGGGACCCCCTGGAACCCCCTCAAGAAGTCTAACATGCATGAATGTCTGGTCCTCTGTACAGGTTGCAATGCGAGCCCTGGGGTTCGAACCAAAGAAGGAAGAGATCAAGAAAATGATCGGTGAAGTGGACAAGGACGGGACAGGAAAGATCTCATTCGCCGACTTCCTTAGTGTCATGACACAGAAGATGGTAGGTGTACACATTAATGGTTGGTCGTTTTGTCTTTGAATCCTTTATTAAAGGCCCTTTCCACTGGGCACGATAACGATAAAGATAACAATACAAAATAGTGTTTTCAATTGAAGTGGATGGCAGCATACACACCACAACGATAAAGCCATCCTAATTAATGTGAATGCTGACATGTCGTTATCTTTATCGCGTCCGGTGGGAATGAAGCTTTAACCAGGATAAATCACCTTTGAGATTTTCATCTCTTTTTGAAGTGGGTCCTGCTCCACACTCAGGTTGGAACTATTGCTGTACTGACTTTGACCTCTAAGGACCTTCCAGGGAGAGTGCTCATGTGCGTCTTGCGGTGACACGCTGCCTAGTTTCTTCTGCTCTGAGCTGTTTCTGTTGTTTTTTTCGCACTGTTTTTCGACATTGCACTATTAGGTTGTGTTGGTAGTTTCTGAGTATTTGTCTTGTTTAACAATGACAGTGAGATACTTGTTGCACTAACTAGCATTGACTGCTTTGGTCTCTTTTTTGTAAGACACTTTATGTATATATACTTATATTTAATTCGGCCCCTCTATTGATGCACCTTCTCTTTTTTGGTACTGTACTGCTCTTGTTTTTTACTCTTATCTATCTTTTCCTACTTCTCTGTAACTTTGTAAATAACTGTATACTGCTGTGCTACAACTGGACAACTGAATTTCCCCCTTGGGATACTAAAGGTATCTATCTATCTATCTAACTTTAACAGTCACAGACATACACTGAGGTCCGAGCTGACTAGAACAACTTTCATAATCTGAACAGTTGCTGCAGAATCATTGCATCCCTTTTCCTTTTTGCTTGCTTGCTATTTTTCCCAAAGGTAACAGCAGGTGAATGTGAATGTGCTGAACGTGAATGAATGTAAAACGTGTGTGTTCTCTGAATTCAGGCTGAGAAGGACTCCAAGGAGGAGATCCTAAAAGCGTTCCGCCTGTTCGACGACGACGAGACCGGGAAGATCTCCTTCAGGAACCTGAAGAGAGTGGCCAAGGAGCTGGGAGAGAACCTCACAGAGGAGGAGCTGCAGGTACGAATGAACGCACACACATTCCTTAGCAGATACCTGTATATGTTAACGTGCATGGCCAGAACATTTCACTTCAAATCCTGTTTTGATTTTGTTTAGTTTTTCAAGTAACATGCAAATAAGTATTGCCTTCTATTCAACAACAGTTGTGCTACTAGTCAAGTATTTGGTTTAATTTGGTTTAATACCTTAAAGCTCAGCTGATTCAGATGCTGCGTTTTTTCGGTCGAATATAGGGGCGAATTTCGGAGCATGTAAATGAAAAAAAATAAAATGAATCTCACATTATGTCAATCATGTTTGTACACTGCCGCCCGCTTCATTTCCCTTGCTCTCTCTCTCTCTCTCTCTCTCTCTCCTTGAATTACACTGTTAATTTTTTGAATCTCCATCATATTACACAATGTAACTATGCACATCTTTCCACCTGAGATACGGTAGGCTATGTCACGGAGAAATATCCGGTTCCATCAGAACTGACTGAAAATAACTTTATACTAACCACTTGAACCCCAGCATCCCTATTCTGGGGGGAAGGTTCACCAAAAATAACCGATCTACAAGCTCACAGTACGTCAAAACGTAACGCGTTGTGAGTTTGTTGCTGCTATTTTTCAATGGCTAAAGTATAAAATAATTCAAGGCCTAAATGGGTTTATGCTGTCCTTCCACAGGAAATGATCGAGGAAGCAGACCGAGACGGAGACGGGGAAGTGAGTCAGCAGGAGTTCCTGCGCATCATGAAGAAGACCAGTTTGTACTGAGACACAGTGTGACGCGAGGAGGACCAGGGTCCTACATGCTGTTCTGTCTGTCTTAACCACTGAACCACGAGCTCTATAACCTCCCTATTCTGGGACGAACGTCCTGCGAAACATCGAACGATCTATTTTGTAGATCGGCTATTTTTCCGTTGTGTATTTTATTAAGCATATTACGATTAGGGAGTCTTACTGGTATATTAAGTATATTATTAGACTATTTTGGAGATATTGTCCTGCCCAAACATGCCCAAAATTGGGGCGACAGTGTTAATGGGCCCGATTCATCAAGCAGTTTACGGCCAAATTATGCCCATATTTTGATCTTACCGGCATTTAGGACAATTCCTAAGTTAGGGTCAGATTCAGCAATGTTGTTTTGTTTGGTATTTTGAAGGTAAGACAGAAATATAAGCCAGATTTAGTCACTACACTATAATTACGACCAGATTGATGAATCGGGCCCATATGTGTTTAAATTATTATCTCAGATCAAAGCACTTTGCTGTCAAACATCACAGTGAAAGGAAGGAAGTAGTTGACAGACGACTTGAATCTGGTCAGATGCCAAATAATTATTCTCATTTGTGTGTATTAGAGAAATGCAGCAGTGTGAAGCATTCTCACCTTAGTTCACACTGCAATGAAAGGTAGCTGTTTTGTTTACTTAGATACAGTACCTTTTGTCCTTGGTTGTCAAGTTGTAAATTAATTTAAAACAGTGCCTGCCTGAATATGATAATTTACACTAAAACAACAATATTTAGCTTCATGCTGGTGTAGAATTGGGCTTAATTATCTCTGTGCCATGATGTTAAAAGGGTTTACGTTTACAGCTCCACTGTTGTGCATTTTGACTGCGAGATATTGCATCTTTTTAAAAGGATGACATTTAAAAAGTTGCTGTTTAGCTAAATTGTGTTGATGTTGCTATAGCCTGCTAGATATCCTCATAATGGTGCTTGGGGATTGTGCGTTTGTATGTGCGCGTGTACGTACTACGTGCACATGCACGTGTGTGTGTGTGTGTGTGTGTGTGTGTGTGTGTGTGTGTGTGTGTGTGTGTGTGTGTGTGTGTGTGTGTGTGTGTGTGTGTGTGTGTGTGTGTGTGTGTGTGTGTGACCTCAATGCTGCTCTTGTGTTTGTGCCCGATTCTCTTCAAGGGTTGAGCATCACAATCAGAGAGGCAGACAAATGTCTCTCAGCTGTTTGTTTGTATTGGATATTTGTACCTTCTTTGTGTATCTACAGACTACAGTAGCATGTTTTCTCCACACTATTCTTCAATGTTTTGTACAAAAAACGTGGTGCTGTAACTATATTATATATACATATATTATATATAAATATTTAAAGTACAATTAAATAAACAAACAAATAAATAAGCAGTTTCGCGTGTTTGTGTCATGGTGATCATCTTTATTGTATGTTAGAATCTCATCTAACACTGAGGCTGCATATATCAGATATGTCAGTTTGACATTATTTGCACAGTGGCTGAAACTGATTGATGTTGTGCGTAACATTGACTCAGCGACACAAACCGAAAACACTGAACATGTACAGGCAGACAGACTGCCCCCCACACACACAAAGATGGAATTGTCATTCTGATTCTAAAAGCAATAAAGGTATGTATTCCAGTTGTCTGGGGGTGATGGGCTCTGCGTTCCGAAGGCAAGGCACAGTATATAACGGGGGAAAAAAAAGGTTTTCATCCATGGCACCCCTGAATTATACTTTTAATTTACATCATATTACTCAACATAAATATAGACATCTTTCCACTAAGATACGATGGGCTATGTCACGGAGAAATATCCATCTGAACTGACTGAAAATAACTTTATACCCCAGCATCCCTATTCTGGAGGGAAGGTTCACCAAAAATAGCCAATCTACAAGCTCACAACGCGTCCCAACGGGAAGAGAGTTGGCCGTAGATGGAAAAATAACTCATCAAGTACAGTGCAAATTAGGCCAGTTTTACTAAGCATAGTGAAATGATATGTTTTAGATGCGAGGAGTGGAATGCTCCCCTGTTTTTGCAAAAGGTTCACGCCCCTCGTGACTTGGGAGCAAGGAATCTGAGCACAACGGTGGGGGCCAAAAGTCGGGGGATGAAGGTTTACTATTCTGGTCCCCTGGTTTACAACTTATAATGGCGCTGAGTCGGCTCATGCGACCTTCGCAACGCTCGACACAGCCACTCGCTCGGTGGTGTCTCACGTGGATCAAGGTCGCCTGAGACCGCGCGCCTCCGTCACGCGAGGAGTGGACGCAGAGACTGGGGGCTTTTTGCAAAAGCCGGGGGGAATTCCACTCCTCGTGTTTTAGATAGATGTTGTGATATTGATGAATTCCAAATATTATCAAGTCATTCTGCGGGCACACCTGAACTGGCATCACGAACGGCATCCACTTTATGGGAAACCCTGATCTATATCTACCCGTTGTCCACGGCGCGGTTCCTCTTCATGCATCTGGCTGTCTGTAGTATCCTCTGCTGCAGCTCTCGCGAGCGGTAGCCGTACACCAGCGGGATGAGCGAGATGCCCAGGTTGAAGGTGAAGGTGGCCACGATGTCCAGGGTGTCGCAGTGCATGGAGCCGGGGATCAGGTAGCTCTCCATGACCAGAGGGACCGAGTAGAAGAGCATCTGGGTGGCCTGGAGGAGGTAGGGGTAGGGGGGGGCGATATGGTGATGAATATCGTTGAGAAACGAGACGATACAACGTCTCCACAATATTCCTTTTCAGAGATATCGTATATATATGGGAGCCTTCCTGTTGCATTGTTAATACAGAGATTCATTGCAGAATTCAATTTGGTCTAAATCAGTAGTTCTCAAACTTTAAAATGTCAAGGTCTCCTGTTAACTCTTGACAGTATACAATTGAAACCAAATGGACCCGTAAGGGTTCATTTGGTTTCATTTGTATACTGTCAGAGATACATACTTGTAAGGGTCAATTTAGACCTCCACAAAAGGAACACACAGAGTCCCTGGACCCCACTTTAGAAATAAATAGATACCTATTTCCTCCCGCCAGGGAAATTCAGTATTTTCAGCCCAACCCAGCTGATTCGCTGTCCACAAGGAGCGTGTGAGCAATTAGGGGTTAATATAGTCTTGCTCAGGGTCACACATCAACATTGCTATACCCTGGCCTGGAATCGAACCTGGGACAACCAGGGGCTCTGGTTCCCCAGGCGGGCTCCCTAACCATTCAGCAATGCCGTCCCCAATGGACCACTGGTCTAAATGGTCTGTTACTCCTTTTTCTTTGTAGTTTTTGTTACCTTGTAGGTCAGGGGTCTCAAACTAGCGGCCCGGGGGCCATTTGCGGCCCGTGAGACGATATTTTGTGGCCCCCACCTTAATATGAAAGTTTAATGTTAGTGCGGCCCGTGAGTTTTATATGAACCTCAAAACAGTTAACTCACTTACTGCCAATTAAAAATGCCCTCGAGTGGCATTAGTGCCAGCCCTCTCCATAGACTTCCATGTAATTTGTAGTGCACAGATCATGCACACCCATGCACAGATCATGCACCATATTTGTGCAGGCTGTTCACAGCTTTCAAACAAAAAAAAAAGATTGGAAATCCGTTCAGGCATTCTTGAGATAATAGCCATTATGTTTTACATGTTATGTAAACAAAGATGGCTGCCCTGTATAAAGATGGGGTTGTATGGGGGTGGAACATGCAAAATCGCGATTGAAATCATGTTTACTAGATTTAATGGGGTCAAAAAAAAAAAAAAAAACATTTAATTTTTTATTTTATTTTTCTAAGTAAAAGTCGCCCAAAGTCGCTTGGCAGGGAAGCCCATAGTGAGAAAGTTGCTCTAAAAGTCGCCTGGCAATGTAGTTAACAGTACATATGTTCCATAAGTTAAACACAACTTGTTTACGCCAGGGTCCTTGTTCATCTTATTTTGTGTTAAAAGATAAAAAAGATATTTGAGAAGATTGGAATTTTTTTTTTTTTTCGTTGATGGGGAGATAGACACAGTAGTTGTTAGACTGGTATGAAACTACAGTATAATAATAAAACAAATTTGTGCACATGCACTAATTAGTTTTATTAGTGCATGTGCACACGCACATGCACACGCTGCGCACGCGTGCATGTGCGCCTCAGCCAGACTCTGCCTCCAGCGGCCCCAAGGTAAATTGACTTTGAGACCCCTGTTGTAGGTGGTTGTTGTACTGTTAAGTAACTTGAAAAGTAACCCTAAAAAAACAACATAAAAAAGAATCGTGATAAGATTGTGTATCGTGATACTGCTTGGAGGAATATGGTGATATTGTATTTTTCCATATGGCCCAGCCCTACCTGGAGGGCCAGGGTGACCCCTGCCCGCCTGGTCCGCAGCGAGTCCCCAGAGCTGCCCCTGGCGTCCCAACACACCATGAAGAAGCAGCACAGCATTGTCAGGTAACAGCTGGGGAGCAACACCCCGGTGCCCACCTGGACAGTGGGGGAAGAAGTATATCGTCATTGTCGGGTGAAAACCTTGTATGTCCAAAACCGTTCGTTTTGCATTTATCATCTTGAAAATGATTTAAACTAGTGAAAACAGCCGATCTACAAGCACACAACGCCTCGCACCGCGAGGCGTTGTGTGCTTGTAGACCTGCTGTTTTCACTACTTTTGTGCGACGGCCTTGTACGATGAAGCAGGACTTTACTTTGCGAATGAACATACAAATTTGAAACTTGGAGATACGAGGTTTCCACCCGACAACGACGATATTCACATTATTTATATATCGTTGCTGCCGGGCAAACACTTCTTATCACCACATTTAAAAATGTATTTGTAAATCAATGAATGCCCTACTTGATCATATTACAGCATCACTCAAAAGTAGCAGATCCACAAGCTAGAAAAGCATCGTGAAGCAACGCGCTTTGAGCTTGTAGATCTGCTATTTGTATCTGTAAGTTTGTTAATATAATGTTTACAGTTGGGGTGGTAGTATTTTGTCTCCCTGCTCTTCTATTGAGATATTTAGGTTGTGTCAAAGGCCATGTCTCACCTGACCTGACACAAATTTTGATCTCATGGTCAAGATTAAAATTTCCCTTGAGCAAAGCAGGCCTGCAAATTTCGGCACTCAAATTCGGACTAGAATAGGAAAGTTACATAGCTTTACAAGTTAGATACATGATATATATAATGTTGGGGCCCTTGACAGTAAAACGTTTGAGCACCACTGATATAGCAATGTACCTTTTTCAGGAAACTGTTTAGGATTTAGAAGACATTTGTAGAATCAGGCTCAGGTCTTAAAGGACAACAAGGGTTCATATTTTAGATAGTCATTAGAGAAAAGAAAAGATGAGTGTTAAAATGTTTTCATTTACTTTCTATCATTTTAGTGATTTGTATCATCGGCTTATTGTGTCTAAAAATACATAATTAGTCACTGGTACGCATGCCCCCACCCACTGAAATCGAAATACTAAAATCGCTAAAACAATAGAAAGCACTAAATGAAAACATTTTAACACTCATCTTTTCTTTTCTATAATTACAAATCTAAAATATGAACCCAACAAAGTTGTCAAGCACACAGTCGGCTACTGTAGTGCAGTGGTTTTCATCAACCTTTTCAGGCTGTGACTCATATTTGAACTGGGGACCCCAAGGTTAATTGAGAACCACTGCTGTAGCAGCGTACTGCCCCACCTGAGGGAGAAGGATCAGGGGGGAGGTGGGCGCCAGGCAGGGCGCCAGGACGAGCGCGTGGCAGCGAGGCAGTTTGGCTTGGAGGGTGTGGAGCGTGCTGAGGCTGAAGCCCAGCGCCAGGCTGCCAACCAGAGCGGACGAGGTCCACACGGCGGCCAGCAGCGCTCCGCTGCGCCGGGTGCACGGCAGGAGCCCGTAGCGCAGCGGACACTTGATGGCCACGCAGCGGTCCACCGCCAGCAGCGTGCTCAGCAGGAGCTCTATCTATAGAGACGAGGAGGAGAGAAATGCATACGCTGTATCATTTTAGTCTAGTAGGAAAGGGGTTTGCACAAAAAACATTCCTTGGGCTAAAAATGGACCCCACACAACTGTGAAAAGTGATGGGTTCCGGTGACACTGTCGAAGGCGGGGATTTTCTCGGTTGAAAATGTAACCGGCCCAATGGGGATGGGATCTAAGGGGCCATTTATAGTTACGTATGGTTGATTTTGTTTACGTTTTGGGTGAGGAACTACGTACGGTTACTGCGTCGCCATTCATAGTAGACATGCACGTTATTTATGTGCCGACTCGCTCTCCGCTCCAATTCTGTCCCGTTTGTGTCCGCGCGCCACATGAAGGTGGTTCTCACACGTGTAAAAACCAAAGCATTTAGCCAAAATATGTAGAACCACAGATTTTGACCCGCCGTGATGTTTGGTACAGTATAAATACGTGGTAACAGTCTGGACTGGATCTGCTGTCGGCAACATTATCGCGGTAAATGCAACTCCGCGAGGGTACACATTTAACCACATGGATGCGGACCCGGAGTAGACTAATTATAACAAAACACACGTACACACCCGCTCATATATTGAACATAATTCCCAAGTAATAAATGAGCCGCATCATCATCTCTTCTTGTGACTTGTGTGCCTCGCTGTCTGCTCAGCTGATGACTGTTGATGCGTGATGAGGAGTCAAGGCGTCCTCTTCAAGTGGTTGTGTAACGACCTTTTTTCCGTTTCTTGATAAAATATAGACCTATTTATTATTGGGACACACAGTTTGAGAACCGCTGTTAGAGCAGAGTGTGAGCTGTGTGTGAGCTGTGTGTGTGTGTGTGTGTGTGTGTGTGTGTGTGTGTGTGTGTGTGTGTGTGTCAAGCCGTCCTGTTGCGAGTTGCGACGTTCCTTTTTTTTTTTTACCGTTTCTTGATACAATATATTTATCATTGGGACACATAGTTTGAGAACCGCTGTCATAGAGCAGAGGAAAAGTAATTTTCCTCACTACTGCGCCTTAGTTTGACAACGGTGGCCGTGGGTACTTCTTGCTACGGATACATCTTCAGTCCGTTCAGTCCGTTCAGTTGGGTGCTGTCCGTAAACGTCCGTATACGGAGATAAATCATCCGGAGTGTTACGTACTGGGAGTCAAACCGGACCAAACGGAGTAAAGTTCTCTCCCCCTCCGTTTCTTGTGTATTCCTGCGGTCCTTATGTACGACTATGCATGGTACTTAAGAAAACAGCCACACAGAGGGCTTTCAGACTGAATAATGGAGTGAGTGTCAGGCTATTAAAGAACAGAAGATCTAATGACATTTAAAACATATTTTTTTCACACTTTTAGAGCATATCAGTGGCCATAATGACGACATTCCTAACAAAAACAAAATGAAAGCATGGAGGTCGGCTATTTTCGGTGCGTGATACCACACTGAACTAAGCATAATCAAGTCGATACTGGAGATGTGGCGTAACGGCATGGATTTCTATACAGAGAGGGCAATTCTTTCAACATAAGATACTGCATTCAAGTTCAGGAAAAGTCGGGCACGGCAATTCTCCTGAATGGTATGCCATGGAAAGAGGGCATTTGCATTTCTTTCACCATAGTAAAAACTACATTCATGGTCTGGAGAGGGCACTTTTTACAGACGGGTAAAAGGGCAGGAGCTCAAGCCCCCTTTAATGTGTGTGTGTGTGTGTGTGTGTGTGTGTGTGTGTGTGTGTGTGTGTGTGTGTGTGTGTGTGTGTGTGTGTGTGTGTGTGTGTGTGTGTGTGTGTGTGTTTTGCATCATGGTAACAGACCAGGCTGAGGGTGTTTGAAGTAGCAGATAAGACCAGACACTGGACTACAGGAAGACCCTGCTGGGACAACAGAAGCACAGCCTTCACCGTCCACACCAACAACTGAAAGAACCAGAGGAGAAAACAACTCAACCAGGTGCTCACACGAGGAACAAGTAGCCTCATTTAAAGTATCAGAGGTGCTAACGGGATTAAAAAAAGTAATAAAGGCCTTATTGAGTGCCCGGTTCATCTGTTTTGAAATAATGGGAGCTATAGGGTGTGCCAATATGTAGTTCTAGAGCGGCCATTTCTTGGGTAAACACAGCCTTACACAGGTGTTCTGATTGGAGTAGAGCAGGGTTCCCCAATTAGTTTTCCTCAAGGGCCAAATTATGTCTAGGGTACCAAGCCGAGGGCCACAACATTGCAGGGGGGCAACGGTGGCGTTCCCGCTACTCCAGCGACGTTCAGATATCGTCACTGTCGGGCAGAAACCTTGTATCTCCAAGTTTCAAATGTGTACGTTTTTTGGTAAAGCAAAGCCCTGCTTCATCATACAAGACCATTGCACAAAAGTGACAAAACGCATCGCGAGGCGTTGTGTGCTTGTAGATCGGCTGTTTTCACTAGTTTAGTACATTTTTTAGACGATAGATACAAAACAAACGGTTTTGGACATACAAGGTTTCCACCCGACAACGACAATATACTAGTGTTGTTGCAGCTCTTATATCACCATTATTACTGTGGTTGGTGGGGGCCCAATCTCTCGAGACAAGATGATCTCGAGTCAATGATGTCTAAAGGGACAAGTGGGCGGTCCCTTTTCGTGACGATGGCTAGCCAGAATGGTGGGGTCCAGACAGTAGCCTCCCGCAGGCCGCAAATGGCCCGCGGGCCGCCTATTGGGGATCCCTGGAGTAGAGCATTAGTTCTATGCCAATCAAACAATGGACCAATCCCCAATCACATACACACCCATTGTAACAGTTACAATGGGTGTGTATGTGATTGGGGATTGGTTCATTGAAACACCTATGTTTGACCCAAAATATGACCGCTCTAGGACTACAATTGCGTCACCGTTGGCACACTCTATATCATCCAGTTTCAATCAAATTAAAACCTTCGAAATAACCGAGTCACATTAAATGTAATATCTACAATTCCAAGTGCTTGTCAGGGTGGGGGTCCCCAGTTCAAATATGTTTATTTTGGGGGTCACGGCCTAAAAAGGTTTGAGAACCCCTGGTATAGAGCATTAACAAATTCATCCACCAGGGGCATTGACAACTCATTCTTATGACTTCCTATCTAGCCAAGCTTTATAAACTATATTTTTATTAAAGAGAAAACAATAAAAAAAAAAATATAAGCGAATATTCTACTTAGGTGAACAACATCGAATGGTGACTTTGATATTCGAATATTCAAATAATCGAATTGTTGGTGAATGCCCTAGTGTGTGTGTGTGTGCGTGCGTGTGTGCGTGCATGTACTTACTTGCAGGTCGTCGCAGCAGAGGAGGTGTGTGAGCAGGAGGAAGCGTGTGTGCGTGAGCAGCGACGGGGACTGGGTGACGGCCATGAGCAGAGGGATGCTGAGCAGGGTGTTGAGGCTGAGGCTGGTGCAGTGGCTGACCACCTGGACCAGGGACGTGCACAGAATGTTAGAGAGGCAGGGGCTGACCACCTGGACCAGGGACGTGCAGAGAATGTTAGAGAGGCAGGCTCAAGAAAACCCTTTTGATGTCCATGTGTGCACGTGCCTGACCTTGATCCGGTAGAAGACGCTGGAGTCCATCTGGGTCGGGGGCAGCAGCGCGGACACGTTGCAGGGGACCTCCATCACCTCACCTCCTGACGCTCCCCTCACCTCTGCACACAACACAACCAGTGTTGATTTCATCGACTAAAACTATGACGAAAAATGTTTGTCGACTAGGTTTTTTTCACTGACGAAAACAAAATAAAAACAAAATAAAACTTGGTCAACCTAAATACCAAAAGGCCAAAATACATCTTATGATATTTAGTCGACTAAAATGAGACTAAAACTAAAACTTTTCAGGAGACTAAATTATGACTAAAACTAAAAGACATGTTATTCAAAAGACTATGACTAAAACTAAAAAAAATGCTGTCAAAAACAACACTGAACACAACATGATGATCCCGCATTATTATAGTGTGATTAAAGTGGTCGTTGGGTGTTTTAAAGGGATAGTTCACCCCAAACATAACTTATTTTCTATCGATTAATCACCCCATGGAGACTTGAATTCATGGATATTTTTTGTTTAATTCCTGAGCCAATAATTTGATGACCGACAGCCGTTCCCTATGGAGACACAAAGAGTTTACAGTTTAGGCGTTTAGTAAGGGAAAGTTAGCCCAGCGTTAGACCAATCTGGGAACTAAATTTAAATCAATAGCTTTCTTCACAAATGTGCTCATTAAGGTGTCTACTATCACCTCTGAACTTTTTCAATCACAACCAAAAATGAGGTGTGTAATTAGGGTATTTTGGGGCTGTTGAATCCATTCCAACCATTAGTTATCAGTAAAGATTACTCCTTGGCCATAAAATAGGCCACACCCACAAGACATAATATTGGCAATAAAAAAATGGTTGGAGTAGGGTTTGAATTCATGAAAACTATTCAAGATCAGGCAGGTAAACGCACATCATGACACACAGGATAACATGATGCAATCTGACAAGGAACACTCAAAATGGTTTAAAACATGGGGACTAACAGGACACAGGTGAACTCGAATTACTGTACATGATTGGCATGATTAGGCCTATTTTATGGACAAGGAGTCATTTTAGCTGAAAACTAATTGTTGGAATGGATTCAGCATCCCAAAAATACCCTAATAACACACCTCATATGCTCCTATTGGCCATTGTGTTATTTTATCCCCTTTAATCCCACGCCCAGGTATCCCGATACCCCCAACTTTCATTGGCTCCCACAAAGTTTCCGAAGGGAGTTGTGATTGAAAAATTTCAGAGGTGATAGTAGACACCTTTATGAACACATTTGTGTAGAAAGCTATTGATTTAGATTTAGTTCCCAGATTGGTCAAATACTCGGCTAACTTTCCCTTACTAGTTTAGCAGACGCTCTTGATCCAGACTTACAATAAGCCTTTGTGTCAAGTCTCTCCATGGGGAGAGTAAACGAGAAAAAATGTTATTTCTGGGGTGAACTATCATTACTAAGTAAAGTAATGAGATTCTTGAAGAGGTAGGCATAAACTTTGTTTGGTCTCTGACTTATAGTGACTCATAATCTACTATAATGAATTAATTATAACAGTGGTTATAATGATTTATATAAGTATTATAATGTATTACAACTATGAGAATTATACACTATGATCCTGTACAAAGTAAAATGTGATTGTCCCGCAATTATGAATTGTCACATAGTTAACGTGTTATGAATACATCATGAGTAGACAGTATGTGTTAAACCGATTACAATACATTTATACTTTAACTTATAAGTCCTCATAACGCATTATAGACATAGGACGCATAGCGAGTGTTACAGAATCATCAAAACAAGTCTCCTTATGGCGCATTCTTAAAATCAAAGGGTTTGCTTATTTCAAACATCAACCAGATTAACAGTAGTGGAGCACTCACCATCAGATGTGTATCAGTTGCGAAGCCCTCTTGATCATCCAAGACACTGGAAAACATTCAACTCATATCCTTCTCGTCCATGAAAACCTGAAGCTTTGTGTCCACATGAAGCTGAACCAGGAAGACCTGTGTGGCTTTGAAGCACATCCTTGTGGTCAGTCAGTGGTGAGTCAACAGCTTACATGGTCTGTTATCAGGGATTGAATGTGTGTATGAATGAGCACTACAGTCGGGTATTCGTCTCTGCAGAATCGTATTGTATTCTGAGTGTCAATATTTGCTTGTAATATTGAAAAGGATCAACAACAGGGGAAAACCAAATCCATCCTACCAACTAGTCTGTTTGGTTTCCAGCAGGGTTGATTTCGTCGACTAAAACTATGACTACCTTCTTTCACTGACGGAAACTAAATAAAAACTAAGCTACGATGACTAAATCTCTGACTAAATGTATTGACAATTCCGTCAACAAATAAAAACTTGACTAAAGTCGCTCCTAAAGGGAGCGACATGGAGAAGAGATCCAGTAAAGACATGTCATTTTATGCTTGGTTGCGCTTGGGTGTTGAGCTCTGAAAGTAGCAGATCTACAAGCTTACAGTTCTATTTCAGCATGCAACAAAGTTTAAAATCTGCCATTACGACACTATCAAGGCCTGCAAAAATACATTTTTGTAGCCAAAATCAATTGTAGATTTAGTCACCGAAAGCCTTATATTTAAATTGACAAAAGGAGATGACATTTTATTCAAAAGACTATGACTAAACCAAACTCAAAATGGTCTGTTAAAATTAAAACTGATTACCTTTGGGTTTGGCATTGTAATAGTGTTCCTTGATGCTAAAAGATCCATGAGATATTTACAGTTCTGAGAATGTAAGACTAACTTGGTATTTATTTTATAACGACCTTTTCATTGGATTTGATGAAAACAATATTCTGTACACACATTCAATTTAGGTTTAGACCCCTCTCCCTCCCCCAACAAACAGGAATGCGTGATTTATTTTTGCAGTATCAAAACTCAAGATAAATCTTTCCCTTGCTGGAAAAGAAATGAAGAGGATTACCCAGATTGAAAAACAAAAACAAGAGCTTTTATTAAAACCATTCATACAATTCCCTTTAAAAAGCAATTATTTAAAATAACTCATTGATGACAACAAATGTTGGGACCACACACATACCTCATCTCATGAACAAATATTTAAAAACATCAAATGAAATATCACAGTACCGCACAAATACAAATTAAAACAGATTTGACAATGACGATACCAGTTCCTTGAGGTCAAGATTCACATCACTTTTGTTGAGGTATTTTCGTTGAGGTCCTGGTCTTTCACAGCGCGTATTTGGCAACTGATTCAACACTAACTTTCAACATAATCATGAAGTATGCATTAAGCATATCGTCGTTGTCAGGTGAAAACCTTGTATGTCCAAAACCGTTCGTTTTGCATTTATCATTTTAAAAATGATTCAAACTAGTGAAAACAGCCGATCTACAAGCACACAACGCCTCGTTGTGTGCTTGTAGATCGGCTGTTTTCACTACTTTTGTGCGACGGCCTTGTATGATGAAGCAGGGCTTTACTTTGAGAAAGAACATACAAATTTGAAACTATACGAGGTTTCCACCCGACAACGACGATATAGACCTGACCTACGCTAGAATCTTTGAGAATTGTCTGCCTAAAAACGACACCCCCAACAGAGGGGGACGCCGGGTCCAATGTGGTCAATGACTCTGCAAACCTGGGAACAATATATTATATAAGACACAACATCACAGGGATCTCAGCTTTGACTCAGTTTGGCCTTGGCGGCAAACTCTTCGCTGAGTTTGCGCATGACGTCGCCGTGGCTCTGCCCCGCCAGCTGCTGGCGCACGCTGGCAAAGTTATCTTTGACGAAGCTGGCGAACGGCGTGGCGGGACGACTGGAGGGGTTGAGCAGGACGAACTTCCCTTTGCAGAGAGCGCACACGAACCGCTCCGTGTCCAGTGACTTGGAGTGGCGGCCGATTCTGTGGAGAAGGAAGCAGCACAGTATTAATTGCGACCGTCAGGTCGCAGTTACTATCAAAACCTCCACCGGCTGTCAGTCCGTCCGTCCGTCCGTCCGTCCGTCCGTCCGTCCGTCCGTCCGTCACACTTTTGCTCTTCTCACTTTTGCTCTTCTCACATCTCCGCAGCCGTTGCCCCGATCCATGCCAAATTTGCCCTTGCCTGCCAAACCACAACCTCATCAACCCATCAATTCTCACATGGCCCTCTTATAGCGCCACCATGAGGCCGATTCTTGCAAAACAACTTTTTGGACACTTCCTACAAAGTTTTCCCTAAAATCACGCAAATCGGTACACACTTGGTCTACACTCATGTCTTCAACATGGATCTGTCCCATATAGCGCCACCATCAGGACGATTTTTTCAAACACATTTTTGGACACTGCTCCTACAGATTTTCCCCGAAAATCACGCAAATCGGGACACCATCACTTTTTTGGACACTGCACCTACATATTTTGCCCTAAAATCACGCTGCGAGTCTGCGACCTCACAGTCGCTTATCTGCCGATTACTGGTAGAATATACAGTACATATACTATACACATTATTCACTCTGTGAATCTGTCTCTCATTCAATGTTATATGAGATACATAATGGTTACTGTGTAAATAAGCTGTAAAGCTTACTAGGATCTAGGACCTTTTCCTATGCAAACTTCTAATAGTCTTCAATATTCAGTAATTGACAAAAGATGTGCTGCATATTCATATTATGGGTGATGTTTGTACATTACTTATATTTACACCTACATTAGTGTTTCTTTTAGGCAGGGTGTTAACTGTACTTGTACTGTACCATTTCATTTTTACTATACTTGTACTGCTCTTCATTTTTGTCTAATAGAATATTCAATCAATTATAGCCTACTTATATTATAGCTTCTACTAGTTTATATTTTAATTACAATAACTTAGTCAATCCACATCCAGATCAGAACTTAGTCTACTTATTATATTACTCATTTGCCTTTTATCTTTTAGCTGAATTACATTTATGTTTTCTTTATTAAATCTCTCTGTTCCCATTCTGTTCTTGGTTGGTCTCCCGTCCAGGTTTATTCCCTCTTTCGCTCATTTGTATTCAGTGGACAGAGACCTTTATTTCCCCTCAGGATCAAATGAAGATGTATCTATAGATAACAGGGTTTCCACCCGACAGACGATGTCCTAACCTGTTAGTTCTCAGGATTCAAATTCAGAAGTAGCATCAAGTGGGACATTAACCCATTCAGAACGGGTACACAGTATTGTGTATTAATATTTTATGCTTTAACTATTGAAAAATAGCAGATATACAAGCTCACAGCGCGGCACCGAGTGCCGGGCTGCGAGCTTGTAGATCTGCTATTTTTGAAAAATTGTGAAAATTTGAATTTTGACCCGATTCTATAAGTGTCTTTTGAATCCTTCAAAGAATTTTTGAAAACCCTCTGTTTCTATGTCAGCAATCTGGCCAGCCATCGTCAAAGAAAAGGTCCTTTTCACTTAACTGGAGCTCAGTTAGTCTGTTCTTGAGACACTACTATGTCAGTGGTTCTCAAACCTTTTCATGTCAAGGACCCCCAAAATGATATTTATTTGGCCACGGACCCCCATCTCAAAATATCTAGTTCCAGGGACCCCCCAGAAGCAAAATTTGAGTTACAAACGTTCACTTTGAAAATACGTGTTTTCAAAGATTTGCACAAATTTTCACTACTTTTTCAAAAAATAGCAGATCTACAAGCTCGCAGCGCGGCACTCGGTGCCGCGCTGTGAGCTTGTATATCTGCTGTTTTTCACTGGTTAAAGCATTCAATAATTCTAGGCCGTGGGGCATTAATTTACAAAAAAAAAAACCATTTTGCACGTACATGTTCTTGCAGCGGACACACTCCCACTGGAACTTGTAGGTGATGGCGTAGGCGTGGCAGCGGGTGACCATGGGCAGCTCGGGGTGTGCCAGCGTGGACTTGCGGGCGTAGATCTTCCAGACGCTGCCGTGGCCGTCCCGTATGCCGTGGAACATCCAGACGGCAGCGTGGCACATCTCATGGACCAGCGTGTCCCTCAGGCGATCTGCCGGGAAACGCTTGTCAAAATTGTGTTTCACAATAACGACGGCTGACGACTGAGCCAATTCACATGAAAAACTGAAACTATCGTATATATACTTATATATTATTCGCCCCCTCTATTGATGCACCTTCTCTTTATTGGTACTGTACTGCTCTTGTTTTTTTTCCTCTTATCTATCTTTTTTCTTACTTCTCTGTAACTTTGTAAATAACTGTATACTGCTGTGCTAAGACTGGACAACTGAATTTCCCCCTTGGGATAATAAAGGTATCTATCTATCTATCTACTAGTTCATAAGAGGAGTTGCATGCACACCAACCACGTTGTGCAGACTTGGGTCTTTGACCGCGACAACCAATATCCATGGCAAAAATGCTTAAGTAATTAACAGCTTAAATATGAGAAAAGTCAGTAGCTAAAGTACATAATGCCATTTGCCAATGCTCATGGCGAGTTTCAAATCAACTGTTCAACCTACTAAGGAGAACATGTGTGAATGGATGAGGGCGGATAAAGTCTGCTTCCCAACATACCCAGCATATGCCAAGCAATGGTCAATGCACAGATCGAATGGTCAACTCACTGAGGAGAAGAATTGACTGTCCATTCTCAAAGTGGGGTCTAAGACATCCAGGGGTTCTTGAGGGCATTCCAGCGAAATAATTGATAGTTAGAAGAACCAAAAGGACCCTTACAGGTCTCTCTAACTCAAAGAGTTATGGGGGTCTGTGGATTAATGCCACAACAAACCGGGGGTCCTTGAAATTAAAACGTTTGAGAAGCACTGGGATAGACAGATCTTACCTGCAGTGTCACACACTTTGTCGGACAGTTCGATGCGAGCGTAGCGGGCACCGCCAGGCCCTCGGTGCTGCCCGCTGATACAGTAACCTGCAGTCTTCCTCAACTTCTTGTTCCAAGTGACTGACAGATCAGCAGGGAGCTAGAAAAAACATACAGTACATCAGGCAAACAAAACAAGGAATTATGAACACACAATCGGGCTGTAGCCTACTGGTTCCCACAAATGGGTCGGGACCCATTCGTGGGTCGCAGACACATTTTTATGGGTCCCTTTGTTTTTGGCTCCCTACATTTAGTTTCTTTTATTATTATTCTTCCAAATATATATATATATATATATATACGGTTTGATAGAGAAACAGTACGGTCGAGAAACGGAGCACTCGCCGTGCGGCACGGGGCGGAAGAACAAGCGGTCGCTTTGAGCCAAAACAACGTCCTCCAGGCGGAGCGGCTCGATTGTCCACGACATTGCAAGCGGCGCGAAGGCCAGCGGACCTTGGTCCTGCCGCAGGCGCGAGTGGCCGCGAAGAGCGGGCCAGGGCCGCGCGGCCGGCGGAGCGCCGCGCGAGTTACGAAGCCGTGGTGAATGCAATCGTTATATTTATGCCCAGGCCGTAAGGCCTGGGCAAGCCCACGATAAACGCCCTGTCCAAGTGACTTGAATGGAGCGCTCCCTAGCTCATAGTAAGCTAATGGCTAAACACTGCCGAGCTAGGCTAGTAAATAAAGAAAGAGAGTCGCAAACAAGTGACGTCAGCGCCTTCACTAGTGAATGGCTGTCGTCGCCATCTGGTGGTGATTGGTGTGTGGTGAACGACAAAACAAGCGCTCTTACAATGAACGTACTGAGTTACCCAAACGTACTGTAACTGTAACATATATATATATATTAAAAAAAACATTTTCAAAAAAGCAAAAATGTTCATGTCTTTAAAAACAAAATTCAATGATTTTCTTTTTCATTAAAATCTAAGAAATTCCATAAATTAGAGCACAGATGTTTAAGTGGTGAAAATAGCTGATCTACAAATCTCAACGTGGCACGAAGCGACTCGTTATGAGCTTGTAGATCTGCTGTTTTCACTAGTTTGGGTCCCGGGCAAACGTTTAATCTCTTTTGGGTCACAAGCTAAAAGGTTTGGGAACCACTGCTGTAGACTACCCTGAAGAATGACGCCTGTAGATTCAGGAAAGGCTCATTGCCTTGCACACACTTTCCCAATGTAATAATACAATTTGATATGCCAATTAAACTCTCAAAAGTGTGTGTGCGCTTGTGTCCCTACTGCCAGTCGCTGTTCAGGATCACAAATTTGGTGGTCTTGTTTTTAATGTGGCTCTGGTAGCCTATAGCAATGCATCAAACAGGACCGATTGCAAAATTCTTGGCTGATACCGATCCACCGGTTTTATGAAGGTCTGACCTGCCAAAATCGATTTTTCCGATAACGAGAAAATAGGGTTGCTCCAATACCATTTTTTTCAGGCCAAGTAGGCCTACAAGACACTTCAATTTGAGTACCAATAAGCTAGAAGAACACTAATGCCAAATCAATCACAATAGTACAATATCCAAAATCACAGACAATATTATCCAGTCTAATATGACCGTCTGGACTAGGCAGGAGACGACATTGACACAGGATTATGGAACATATCCTTACATTGCAAAGGTAATCAGCACCATCTGTATTCTGTAGGCTGCCACTAAGTAGACTGGCTGCTACTTGCTAATGTTTACTTTAGTCACAGGACCAGAGCATCATGCTGTGCAGTGCCATAGACACAATTGGCATAAAACCGGTATTTATGTCAGTGACCTGCCGGTCACCGATTCGGACGGTTTGATATCATACCTGCCGATTTTTGATATTGGCCGATTCCGATGTCCATCCCTAAACTGGGCCATTGAAATTAACATTGAAATGATCGGGATGATCCTTGATCAGCAGGTGAATCTCTCCGCGCTCTTTATGCAATCTCAGGATGGAGCCAATAGGTATTTGTTATTTTCTGAACTGATTAGCAGATTAAGATCAATGTGCAAGCTCCTTTATTATGTGGTTGAAAGCTAGAAGTAGGACTGTTTTGAAGTCTCTAGTGACGTCCATGGAGATAATGTTTTAGAAAACAAATTCAGTCACCCATGACGTCTTCATGAATATTAGCCAGATACACAGATTTATTTCATCACCTGAAACTTGATTATGAAAACAGGGCAGTTTTGCCAAAATCTAAAGTCTATTCTTCTACAGTAACACTGTTATGTTTTGGATAATTGTTAGCAGGCTACTACACCGTACTGCCTGCATTGAAGTCAATCTATCAATGCCCCTTAAATATTTGAGCCCTAGATAGATGAATAGTGACAATAACTGATCTACAAGCTAGCTTTTGTTGTTGAAAAGTTCCCAAAATAGGTATTAACAGAACGTGGCAATGCTCACCTTGCTGTCGAACACAGTGGTGTTGTACAGCTTGTACAGTCTGCTGGTCAGTTCTTCCTTGTTCTGCTTGAAGTTGCGTCCGTAGGTGGAACCCGGCTCTGACAGGGACTGTAGGAAGCAGCCTGGAGTTCTACACACTGGCACTCTGGTTTAAACACAAGACAACATGAAGGGCAAGACAGACATTTACTGGGCATCCAAGTACCATCAAGGAGAGAAATTATCTTTTGAAAGCAAATACAATTATAAAAATCACCAGTACAGAACACCATCTTTAGAACACCTTGACAAATGATGTGCTCCTAATTTCTCTGCATCAGGGCTTGACATTAAGGCTTGTCCTGTTGTCCGGGACAAGTAATAAATCCTTCCAGACAAGCTCATAGTCTACATGAAGTCCATAGTCTACAGAATTTACCCTGTGGGATAATAAAAGTATCTATCCATCTGTCTATGTACGTACTTGTCCGATGGACAAGTAGCTCTTGGTTTCACTTGTTCTGTGACGCTCCTAGAAGCTTTGTGCTGTATATGCAGACTATGGACTGGCGATAACAGTGGAGGGTGGAGGTAGAAAATAACTGAAATGTCTATTTTTTTTTTTTTATCCAGACAAGTGAATTGTGCCCGGACAAGTGAATGGGAAATGTCCTTGTCCAAAGGACATGTGCCTCAAAAAGTTAAAGTCAAGCCCTGTCCATAAAAAGTAGCAAAAACCACACACCTGCTCACTGGGCCACCTCTGGGCTCCGTCTGGCTGACGGCGGGTTTGTAGACGGCTGACTGGCCCGGGGTCTTCTCACCCAGTGAGCGAACGCGTCCCTTTACAGGCAGCCCCCCTGGGGCCTTCACATCCAGGGGTGTTCGCCCCAGAGGCAGAGAAACGGGGGTCTTCTGCCCCATTACAGGGACCCCTGGGAACTTCACATCCAGGGGTGTTCGCCCCAGAGGCAGAGAAACAGGGGTCTTCTGTCCCTTGACGGGCAGCCCTGGGGTCTTCACATTCTGGGGCGTTTTTCCCTTTCCAGGTGGAATGGATGATGGAGGCTTCATGATGGAGCCTGGATTCAAGTCAGAAGATAATTGGCCACTTGTATAATCGAGGGAATAGGGCTGCCATCTAATGACTTTTACATTTTTTCATAATCGATTAAATAATGCAATTATTTCTTGTGTGTGCGCATGAGTCTATAATTAGGTCAAAGATTAATGCTAAAGTTATTTGAACCGAAACAAAGCAAAACAAGAAAATAATACCACATGATGGAAGGCATCATGTGATATTATTTTCTTGTTTTGCTCAAACCATGTTTTTGATTATCTGTCAATCGACAACATTAAAATAGCGGCATAACATGACTTTCTTCGCTCGGTGCAATGGTTTGGCTTCAGAAGACTGACTATGCTGCACAACTTGTAGTGCTGCACAATATCAGTATCGCAAAAGGCAACGATATGGGCGATATAATTGCCAATATATATTTACAAATAAATGTTTCTTGTGACTTGTGGAACAGGATCATATATTTATTTATGAATAAATATATTTATAAATAAACATATGGGCGAAATTTGCAGGGTCTTTGACTAGTTTGTGTCAAGTCAAGGCATGTTAAACGCAAGTCAAACGAGAGTAGACACTTTGAGTGGGACGCCCTGTGCGAGTGTGCGTCCTAGGAAAGTAAGCTCAAATTGTACGGTAATATATTGTATCGATATTAAAAACTTTAAACTATTAAATACAGAGATATGAAATGTTGTCCATATCGTGCAGCCCTGACAACCATGTATTAGACAAAGTCACAAAACAGAAAAAGCTGCAAAACCTTTTTTGGTAGGAACCCACCAAAACGTGAATGTTTCTAGTAAAAAACAAGGACAACTTGAGGGCTGGTTGGACCCTTTGCGTTACCTGTGAGACCATGCTTAGGTGAGGCTGTGCTGGGCTTCGCATCCTTCCTCCGCAGTCGTTCCAGCAAGGACAGGAACTCCTCCTCATCAGAGCTGCTGGAATCGTCCTGGACGGGTGGACCCGAGTGGGTGCTCTTAGGAGGGCGAGACGACAGGCTGGCGGGTGTGTGAGTTGAGTGGGTGCTCTTAGGAGGGTGAGATGAAGGACTGGTGGGCGTGTGTGTTGGGTAGGTAAAGCGGAGGGAGGGAGATAATGGTGATGGCGATGGCGAGGGTTGGCTGTCGACATCGTAGTCTGGACTGCTGACTGTGGTGGACAGTTTATTGGGCTTGGTGTGGCGGGTACGCCAGGTGCTTTTCATCACAATGCCACATTCGTCGTCGTCGTCGTCATCGTCGCTGAGGAAGACCGGCGAGTCCCACTCAGAAAACGGCCGTCTCACCGGAGGCAGAGGTGCGGCAGGAGTGGTCTTCTTCGACGCCACAGCAGGAGTGGTCTTCTTAGACGCTACAAAACAGCAGATTAAAAACAAAATGGGCCTCAATCACAAAAGAAAGCTTACATTTTTAAAATAGCTCATTTATAAAAGCCAAGGATATGCTGGGGTGAATTTGGACTAGGGATTTGAATCCTCCGCGGTTGCGAGCTAACAGAATTGGCTGTGTAGAGGGAGGGAAGGCGGGCGAGCCAGGGAGGGTGATGATTTCTGAATGTATAATATTCCTGGAGAATGACACTTCTCAAGCCCCTGGAGGGTTTTTAGGCATCTCCTTCACATTTTCTAAATCTTTGTAACAAATGTAAATGTTGTTGTAAGTGAAATAAACACAAAAAAAAATCCACTGGCTGATTCGTCTGAATCGGCAGCTTGGGACTTTGTGTATCAGATGAGACAAAATCTCACAGGGTTGTCAGTGACACGTGTGTGAAAAATCTGAATTGGCAAAAAAAAAAAAAAGACTAGTACAGAGAATCAATTCAGATAAGCCAAAAAATTATGAATGCCACAATGTCCATGGACAAAGCACCGTTTAGGCCTGCAGCATAGAACAGATAGAGTCATGCAGGTTACCTCTAGCAGCAGACGGCTTCTTCTGAACAAAGTCATCATCAGATGATAAGTCCACTATGAAATGTTTGAGGCTGTGGGGAAAAACAAGCATTTCTCAGTATTTCTCAAAACATGTCAGACAGCGTGAGAGAAGCAGTTATGGAAGACTACAATGTTTTACAAGCGGCCATGAATTCAGTCAGCGTTGTCTACCGCTGAGGGACCCAATCAGAAGCACCACAGATTGTCTGTGCTGCGATGACGGCAGCCGTGCTCTGCCACTCTCTGAACCAAAGGGCCTGGAAAACTGATGAAGAACTAGGCTTTGAATTGAATTCTGGATATAAAAAGCTCACAAAATAATGTTGTCTTTAGAAAGGCATTGCTGGGTGCAGAAGCACAACATTATGTATTGATGTTTTAATAGCAGACCGACTCACGTCTGATCTCATCACTTAAGAGAATGAATTCTGGTCAATCTGTTTGCTACGATAATTAATCTCATGACACATGCAAAGTTCAGTTTCAAGCACATTCTGGCAATGCGGTGGGAAGAGCCATTTCAAAAGATATTTCAAGAACAAATGATTCTATATTCATTTTTTCAAAAATCTAAAAGATAATCACAATAAAATCATACATTCGCAAAAACTTCAAAACCCACCTGTCTTCACTGTTGCTCTCAGGTGTTCTCCTTGGCTTGGATTTTGGCGTCTTCATTCGGTTCACAACTTCAACATGCAAGGACAGACAACAGGAAAAACACTTCATTATCATCCATTGATGAGAACTTGCATCACTGACAAAATGACACTTCTACCACATGTTCAGATACTGGATTCTGATTGGCTTAAAACAGTGGTAAACAACCTTGAGTTGGCTCATGGACCCCGCCCACTGTTGTGTTGCAGTTGATTGTAACTAAATAACCTTGCAAGTTACAACTGTGTTTTCTTTCATTTAAATGGTAGAAGTGGTAGAAAAGCAATTTACCTGAACAACCCTGAAACAGTGGTAAATCAGCCAACAACCCACCCCCTCTCAAGGTAAATGGCTTAAATTTTCAACTGAAGAACTTTTGCGCTATAAAATGCATAATTTCTGTCAAGTGACACTCGAAAGGGTGACACGTCGCCAAAGTATAAACAGAGCTTAAATCTGGAGTACTCACATGCCTCAAAGCCGCCATCACTGTCCGAGCTCAGGGCCACTGAATGGGAACTACAGAGTGACCAATTGGGTTACATGTGTACACTCCAAATGTGTACACTCCAAATGAATTAAATGTTTACATGTTACATTAAATGCTTCACAATATTTCAAGAGGTTACATAATACATTACAATAGATAATGATATTACATAGATGTTAATTAGCTGCATAATTATGTAATTAAGGGTGCAACGATCAATCAATACAAACCAATGACGATTATTATGTGTGAGCATTATGTGCAAGGCATGTGTGCTTTGCATTGTGACGCGTTGGCGTCGTGAGCTTGTAGATCTGCTATATGTTGACGCTGGGGATTTATTTTACTCTGTGTAACCTTGTTCTTACCGGTCTTTCTTCACAGCACTGCACGGTTTCTGTGAGCTGGGTTTGACTCTGGGTGTAGCCCTCTCCTTCAGATCTGAGGAGCGATCAAACAAACATCATTCACATAGCACATTTTGTCCATTAAAATATCCCAATAGTGTGTAGGGCTGGACAATACATTGATATAAAGTCGATATCGGGATATGAGACAACATATTGTCAGGGATTTGGGGGATATTGTAATATGGTATGGCTAGGCTATGGCAGTCTGTGTGTGTAAGGTTCCTTCACCTACATGGCCAACAGACTACAACTACGTGACACATTGGGTTTGTATATGAATGCGGTTAATCCTGATATCAGACAACAGAAGTAACGGGACAACCAAAATCCCGGTCCACGTCTAATTAATACCCAAGACGGATATAGCAAGACACGGCAATTCCGGTTTACTTCCCCATCTGCGTGACATAGGTGGATACCTTTTTAGGAGGCGGAAGCACTTTGGAGCATTCATTTCCAATGGGAGAGTGAATGTGAACACAGCTTCTGAACCAGTTTTTTGTTCCATGGTCACTGAACTAAATATTAGATCCGATTGTTACAAGCCACATAATATTCCCAAATTTTTCATACTAAAAAGGCTTATTTCAGAGACAAATTAGGAGAAAATCAACTTTATTATTGCTAGGGCTGTCACAATTATTACATAATCGTCTAATCGCAATTTTTTGACATAATCGCAAATATTTTGTCATAATCATCATAATCATGAATGTTCATACATTTACAAACATTTTCAGAATTAGTGGAAATAGCAGATCTACAAGCTCAAGTGAGCTTGTAGATCGGCTATTTCCACTATCAATGTTATTTTTTAAGTAGAAAGTGGTAAAATATGTCAGTAATTTCTTTGTGTATTTAGGTTGTGTCATATCTACCATGTGCAACTTCAAAGTCTAAAGCCGAACAGAAATGTAATTATCAACGACAAAAACAATTAAATCTTTAATCGCAATTATTTGAGTGACAATTAATCGTCATATAAAATGTCATATCGTGACAGCCCTAATTATCGCCCTTTATCTGTCCCAGCAACACTTTCGCGGGACCTAGAACCAGTAAACAGGACTTTGCAAGCCCACTTAGGAGGCTTTTTGTAGGCTTCGTGTACCATGTCGCACTCTAGTGGCTCCAATCAGGTTGCCCTATCTTGGTATATGAAAAATCTTTGTTAATACTTACACAGGTCAAACTCCTCATCGCTGGACTCTAGCAGGACATTGCTTCTGTAGACACGGTCTCTGGAGGGTTGGTTCTCCTTGTCGTCTTCACTGTCAGACAGCTGAGCTTCGACAGGAGAGGCTGTGTCGACGGTCCCCATGATGCCTCGCTTCCACATTTTACCCCTTTTCTTTCCTGTTAAAAAAAAATGGGGGTGTAATTGTTACATAGCTCTATTGTTCTGCCCTTGGTACCGAGTCTGTATGGCTTGGCAGACAGCTAACATTTGCAACTAATAAAGCTCCAGACAGTGACTTGAATTAGGCTCTTTACTGGTCACAATTTATTTGTAAAACTGAAAATACAGAAATAGAAAAACTAACATTTGTGTCATAATTGAAAAACACATGCTTCAACTTCAATTCAAATTCAATTCAAATTACACAAATAATTATTACAGATCTTAACAAACTTAAACCCATAAGCTTTAAGAGCCAGATCTAAACAAATGTACACAACTTGAACTTAATACAGACTTATCCTGTCCAAGGCTTGAGAGAAAAGGTTCAAGTGTGTCAGTGTGCTCTTGACAAGAGTGCTGGTCTAAACCGAACTGGCTCAGAAACTTAGATAATCCCTTATCAACTCACCTGGTGAGCCTGACCAGGTGTACAACATTACTAATTAGGCTAAGGCAGGGGTCTTCAACGTTTTCAGGCCAGGGACCCCTTAGCTGAGAGAGAGATGAAGCAGGGACCCCCACTACATATTGTATAACATTGTGCTGCCGATTAAAATTCCCCATAGATTTCTTAGACAGCTTAGACTTGTTTGACAGCTCTAGGGCTGTCACAATTATTACATAATCGTCTAATCGTGATTTTTTGACATAATCGTGATTATTTTTCATAATCGTCATAATCGTTTCCATGTTGAAAAATGTTCATATATTTTTAAAAAAAGGTCAAAAATAGCGGAAATAGCAGATCTACAAGCTCACAACGCGTCGCGAAAGTTATTTTTTAAGTAGTAAGTTGTCAAATATGTCCTAAAAGCCAAACAGAAATGTAATTATCAACGACAAAAACACAATTAAATCGTTAATCGCCAATTATTTGAGTGACAATTAATCGTCATGTAAAATGTCATATTGTGACAGCCCTAGACAGCTCTGTCATCATGTTGGAGTAATGTGTAATTGTGTATGTTGTCCAGACATTTAACCACTTGAACAGTCAAATACTTTAGTCTGCTCTTCTTTTCACTCTACAAACCTCTTTGCCAAAAATAGCCGATCTACAAGCTGTTAGGCGTTGTAAGCTTGTAGATCGGCTATGTTTGGCAAATGTTCCACTCATTATAGGGATGCTAGGGTTCAAGCGGTTAATGTAAAAAAAAACATGATCCTATCACACAAAGATTTGGCGGTGCACCTGTAGTAACTCTGGGGACCCCCTAGGGGTCACGGTCCCCCATTGAAGACCCCTGGGCTAAGGCACATACCACATACCCCAAGGTGGCAGCAAATCACACATAAAAGTAGACAGCACATCTATATTCCCACAGTAATCATTGCTGTATAGAAAGGTTTGTTCGGTAACATCTCTCCTGCTATTTAGTGAACACTTTATTTTCAGGCCTGTATGGGATACCAATAATAGTACAGGAATCAAGATAAACATATTACTAAAGTTACTAAATAAAGTACAGTACTCACATTATTTTACTTAAAGGACCAGTTCACCTCTGCAAAATGCATCATATGACCAGTTAAAATATCTAAAAACACAGATTGAACACAAAAAAAATAACTCAGGATTGTGTTGATCGTGTAAAATAAGATCTGGTTGTCCCAGAGGTGAACTGATCCTTTACGTAAAGTAGTATCAATACTGCAATGTAGAAACACAACCATTCATACACATCTTTTGAAAATAGCCGATCTACAAGCTCACAACTTGTCCAATGTTCCACCAGAATATGGATGGCGGGTTTCAATGGTTTAAAGCAATGATTCTATCTCTTCTTTAGTTACTGGTTACTTTGCAGGTATAAATTACAATATTACAAAACATACATAAACCACTTTAGCCCTATTTTATATCTAGGCTATTTGAAAATAGCAGATCTACAAGATCTCTTGTAGATCTGCCATTTTCAAACATTTTGTACTTTTACTTTTGGTATATTTTGATGCCAATACTTTTGTACTTTTACCCAAGTAAATATTGAATTCCGGACTTTTACTTGTAATAGAGTATTTCTACATTGCCGTATTGATACTTTTTTACTCCTAGTGAAGGAGTAGTTCACTAGCCTGGCAAGCCAGCCTCACACTGTGCTTTCACTCACTCGTTCCTGGGGAAGGAATGAGTGAGCTCAGTATCAGGGCTGGCTTGCAGGCTAGTAGTTCACAGTCACCAAAATGACCTTTTTCCTATTGATTAGTCACACCATGGAGACTTGAGTTCAATAAAAAAATATATATATTTGTCGCATTCCTTAGACAAAAAAATCAAACCTCGGTTCGAAGTGAAGCGGTGAACTTTTATTCTATGCGATCTAGAGCTATGAACTCCATACATTCGGTTCGAAGTGAAGCGGTATGTGTTCTAGAGCTTCAGAATTCAGAATTCTGAATGAATTAATGATTTTATCTGGAGGGCCGAATTTTCATGTGAAGCTTGACCAATCCTCAAAGTATTGGACATTTTTAATCATCCAATCATCAGACCGGGACGGACACTACACACATATTCTGGACTTACGGGACAGATAAAACCTGTTCATTCTGGACTGAAATGACCATATATGGACGTGGGGGACACACATGGGACACACATTTACGGACAGATAATTCTGGACTGAAATGACATGGGGGACACACATGGGCCACTCCTTGGATTATGGAAGCGGCTTTCACCGCTTCAAAAATGTATTCGAGTAAATGTACCCCCATTGATTCTGGATGGGGACCCAAAAGTATGGGCCTGGATGGGGACCCAAATGCATTTGGGTGAGAATCAATGGGGGTAAATTTACTTGAACCTTGACCCGGCCTAAATGTACCCCCATTGATTCAGACCCAAATGCATTTGGGTCCCCATCCATGGCCTTATTTGGGTCCCCATCCAGGCCCATGTATATGGGACTCCATCCAGAATCAATGGGGGTAAATTGACTATAATATTAGTTTTTTGTCTTAGGAATGCGACAAATACAAAAAGAATTATTGAACTCAAGTGTTCATGGCGTGAGTAATCAATAGAAAAATAGTCATTTTGGGGGTGAACTAACTACTCCTTTAAAATTTAAAGAGCTGCAGACGTAGAGAAGCGCGTTACAGAACAAACACTAAACAGCAATGATGACCAGAAGAATAGACCTTTAACTGGTCAACCACAACTACAAAACCTGTGTTCAAACCCAAACATATCACATAAAGCAACTTTACGTTCATATATCAGCACTTTTAAACAACAGAAGTAATGTAATAATAGTTGTAATGTAACTCAAAGAGCTTCCGTGTTGACTGTGAACTGAAACACGCTTCAGTCAGTCTCAAGTCATTATTATGTCTTTGTTTAATCTTTCTTTCGTACGTTTCTTATGCAAAATATGAACATAATCAATACGTTACTTGTCAGGTAGATGCACTAGTCCAGATAAATGAATAATAATGGTAGTTTACACACAGTGTCTGCTTGCTGCTGTTGTTGTGTGCCTTTTGTTGAGGAAAATTCAAATACTGAAACCGGATGTTGACGAGTGCATGGCCATCCTCTTCTGTTTTCTCACAATGCGTTGCACTACCGCCATCTACTGGAAGAGTAGACCCAGGAGTAGACCAGAGGTCTTCTTCAACAGGGGGTCCAGTCCACGACCCCTAGGGGGCCCACGGAGGTACTGCAGGGGGTCCGCGAAATTGTGTCTTTATTAAACAGTAGTATTGTATTTCAGGCCAATAGAATATTCAAAATGGACAGAATCATGGTTTATTTTTAACATAAATGTGGAAAATGTTTTAAAAATATTTAAAGACAAATGTTTTGATGATTAGTATTAAAAATCATTTGTCTTTAAATATTTTAAAAACAAATTTTCCACATTGATGTTAAAAATAAACCATGATTCTGTCCATTTTGAATATTAAATAAACCATGATTCTGTGCATATTGAATTTTGTATACAGTAGGCCTACTTGACAATCATCTCCCCATCAGTTTGGGGGTCCCTGGCCTGAAAATGTTGAAGACCCCTGGTTTAGGCTGTAAGACGGTAAGTTGTGTTGCAGTTGTTACAAGTAAATAGTTGTCATCAATTTCTATAGAAATGCTTGAGTGAATTCAAATAATAAAATACAACAATGAAAATCTTACTTCACTTGTATTTATTTTTCAGCCAAGCAGCAGTGCAGTGTTCCCTTTTGTTACTCCATGATCAGAAAACGTACAGAAATACTTGAATGAATTATGAATATGAAGTGCAAAAAAACAGTATAAAACTGTAAAGCAAGTTTTCAACAGCGGGTCCTCAGAGTTACTACAGGGGGTTCTCCAAATCTGTGTGGTTCCTGTGGAAATAAGCCTCGGCTTTCTAGGATCTCCTTTTAGTTGACCTTGTACCAGTGATTTGTACTGTCATGAAACTGTACTTTTTTCTATTGCAAACTTCTAATAGATTCTTCAATCAATCAATGTTATAGGAACCTTTTTTCTACTTTTTTTTTTTATAAACTACTTGAATCCTAGCGTCCATATTCTGAGAACCTTCGCCAAAAATAGCCGATCTACAAGCTCACAACGTCTCGCGTCGTGAGCTTGTAGATCGTCTATTTTCGGCAAAGACGCTTGGTGTAGAGGGGGTGGGGAAATGGAGTAGACTAAGTACAGAAATGTCAAGTTATGTATTGGTTAAATACGTATCTGAAAACACACATTGACGTGAATCCAAAATATACCAATGATTGTGCTGTCAAAAAACGATGAAACTATATGGAATCTATGAAAATCTTGTGGGGTCCCTGCTTCATCTCTCTCTCAACTAAAGTGGTCCTTTCCTGGCCTGAAAACATTGAAGACCCCTGCTGAAAAGAACAGCATATAGCATTTGGCATTACCATCTGCTATCATGACATGTCATAACCTGGAGAAAGTGGTCACACAAACATCTACTGTAGGACAGTGGTGCTATGAGTGGGGTCTCCAGGAAATGGACTTTGCAGGTCTGTGGGGGTCCTTGAAAATAAATCTCTCTAGGGCAGTGGTTCTCTGCCTGTGGGTTGGGACCCCCAAAATTATTTTGGGGGGTCCCCACAGATGATTAACTTAACTAATGTGAAACATTGTTTTCTCACTCAACAGTAAACAAACCAACATAACGTTTAAGTGTATAGAGTGCACATTTCTAAAGTGACAATTAAGGACTTTTTAATGCCCCAAAAATGACAAATTAAACATTGGCCAAATTGTGAAATATTAGAGCAGAAACTGTGAAAATAGCCGATCTACATGCTCACAACGTCTCGCAACGCAAGGCGTTGTGAGCATGTAGATCTCCAATTTTCACAACAGGACCGTGTTATACAAAATGTAATGCCTCAACTCTTAGCGCTCATCAGGGTGGGGGGTCCCCAGTCAAAATATGATTATTTGGGGGGGTCGCGGCCTGAAAAGATTGAGACCCACTGCTCTATCAGACTGCATGACTTTAGTTTAGTTTAGAAATGGCTCCTCCTTCTGACTATGTGGGTGCCACACATACGGGAATTCACAACATTCAGAACACAGGGGAATTACAGTATGTCTACTTTGTTAAAACATTTAAAAAAAAAATAAGAAAAGAGAGATATGAGCTTGTAGATGAGCTGTTTTACTAAGAATGGAGGGTTTCATTCGTTATATGGGTCTCTCAGCTAAAACTGTGACACACTCACCATAATTATTATGGGATCCTTGTCCACAAAGGAACAGATTCCGTGAGAAAGTAGCCTCCTTCATATTTTGAAAGTACATTGCCAGTTATAAAGATTCAAATGCTTATATTACATATGACCCAATTCTGAAAAAAACAAGATATCAGTACAGAAAAACACAGCTGTGTAGACTAATTTTATCTTTTACAATGGCTAATATACATTGTAAATTATGAAGGTGGGTTTCGAGGGCAGTTTTGAAGGATGAGGGGAGGGGCTCTTTGAAGTGGTTAGGGAATTTGTTCCAAAAACGTCAACTGGAGCTGAGTAAGTGTGGAGGGAGTTGGATGTGTGTGTTGGGGGAGGGAAGGGGAGGGGGGAATCTCAAGGTGAAGGTCTGGTGTGATGTCATCTCTTGAGTTCTGAACGAAACTGGAGTTGCAGCAGGAAGCAGATTTCTTTGCTTGACTGGAAACGTCAAGTGGTGAGAAGAGTTGAAGCTCTTGAAGGACAGTGATGTGCACATCTCTGAGTTCTGGACAGAACTGGAGTCGCAGCAGTCGAGCTGGTTTTTGTGAGCTTCCTAGTTCAGCACGAACTGTAGACAGATGAACAAGAGGAAGACCATAATATGTAACTATAGATAATATTGTTCCTGAAGAAACAATGAGGGCTCACTTCAAGCCCCCCCAAAAAATTAGTATGAGGTTTGGGAGGTGGGGTGGCGGTGGAGTATAGGGTGTGTGTTTGTGTGGGGGGGACGTTTTAGCATCAACATATACTTTGAGTACAGCACCAATTCACCAAATTAAGATTACTCAAAATTTCGAGAAGTTATCACCCCCACCCCCTTTACCTTAGCCCCACCCACTTGTTTCCCCTATCCTGTACATATAGTGTTTTTATAACTGTGATATAGAATGTTTCTTTGCTTGCTATTTGTTATGTCCATGAATTAAATACCAAGGACTTCCAACATAAAAAAGACCGTAAAAGGTCTTATTTGGGATGTTCCTTTTAGGCAGGGTGTTTTAACTGTACTTGTACTGTACTACATTTCTATTGTATTGACTATACTTGTACTGTCCTCCATTTTTGTCTAATAAAATAATCAATCAATCAATCAAAAACTCTTATGTACCTGTACTAGGGCATTCACAAATAGTGATTTTTAGTATTCGAATTATTCGACCTCAAAGTATTCGAATAGTTGAATATTCGACAGGACTGGCCAAACTGTCAAATATTAAGTCAGCAAGAGGCGAACATTGTATGTAGATCTGCTATTTTCACAATATTTATTATCTCAGTCACATTAAATGTAATACCAACAATTCCAAGTGCTTGTCAGGGTGGGGGTCCCCAGTTCAAATATGTTTATTTTGGGGGTCACGGCCTAAAAAGGTTTGAGAACCCCTGGTATAGAGCATTAACAAATTCATCCACCAGGGCCATTGACAACTCAGGAAAAAAAAAGAAGCGAATATTTGACTTCGGTGAACAATGTCGAATAGTGACTTTGATATTCGAATATTCAAATATTCGAATATTGGGTGAATATTACCTACCTTGAACCCTGGAGGCATGCGCGCAGGGGGTAGGGGGGGACGGGGGGGATTAACACCTCCACTTTTTTTGGGTGGGGGGGGATATCCCCTCCAGTGTTCAGGAGCTCTTTAAATTTTTAAAATCGCTTCATAATTGCCCGATCTATGAGGAATCAATCTGCAGTTTTGCTTTGCTTCATATAGATGCGTGATCGCTGATCGCGATGCGTCATGCCAATTTAGCCAAATAAGAAAAGAAAAAAAGCTCTCGAAGCACTATAGGCTATACATGGCATGTTGACAGCTTTTAAGTCTAAATATGTTTTTTTCGGACACACACATGTACAGTAGGCCTATGTGCTACAGTTCAAGGACATGCAGCAGCCGTCTGGCTGCCATTACCTAGGCGCTGAATTAAGTAATTAAACAGCCCTATTCTTTTACATCTCTGTCATTTTTGGTCTAATTTTACAAATGTAAATTTCTAAATAATAAATGAAATGTATTTATTATTACTGTACTCAATATCAAACTAAATCAGGTGGGATATGTTTTATTTCGTTTAATTAGGCTACTGGTTCCATCAGATTCCCTTTTTTTTTGGCAGGAGGCCGCCGTTCCGTAGCCTATTAATTAATAGGCCACTATGCGTCCATTGTTCACTCAACAAGGCCAGCCTATGTCACACTGACACGCTGGCATGAGATGAGAGAGACAAATAGATATGTGGACGTGACAAAAAAAAGTATTATATTAATATAGCCTTCTCTCTCTCTCTCTCTCTCTCTCTCTCTCTCTCTCTCTCTCTCTCTCTCTCTTTCTCGCCTTTTTTTCTCTATACGCAAACAATGTCGGTTCTAATAAAACAGACCTTATTGAGTGTGAGATATTTACAAGCATGATATCACTGTGATATGTGAATAAGCATTAGCCCCCCCATCCTCTGGTTTTATGCCAGTTAAATGGAATGACGGACAAGCTTCTGATTGGTGAATGTACCTACAGCGGTCATGCCATCGGTTTCCTCACACGTTTCCATGAAAACACACCCATGAATAATTTTTCACGTGGTGAGCGCACAATTACGATCATCGCAAATCACATAATCAGCTGCTGAGCGTTATTCATGCGTCAAACGCGATCGTCGGCAGTCGGTATCTCCTTAGCACGGGCGTTAATTACCGCCTTCTTAATTGGGCCCTGAGTAGTTCTCATTTCAAGGCGTATTACTGCCCTCTAGAGGCACAGTCCCACCAGTGCAGTGCAGTCAGCTCAGCTCAGCTGTTCTGAATGAGTTTAATTAATGCAACGCGATAGTGACAAGCAGGCAGGCAGTGGCAGAAGGAGACCGTCATTGCAGGTGCTGGACCTGCTGCTGGTGTGTGTAGGCTAGTCTCACATCATTCTCAGTCAAAAAAACAAAAAACGATAACGTCGTTCTTTAAATCAAGCAACAATGTAAGTACCTTTGAACAGATGCATAATGGAAATGCAATTTCGTTTGTCAACACATTTTAAGTTACGTTTCCTCTTGTTACTGTGGGGGGGATACAGTAACAAGAAAAAAAAATGCCTTGAAATCTGCGTAAAACAACTGTGTAATTCAGCTCAAGTGGAGGGGATATGTCCCCCCCTCCTCGGGGCAAAAGTGGGGGGGATATCACCAAAAGTGGGGGGGATACCCCAAAAATTTTCGCGCGCGCACATACCTCCCAGATGTGTCCCCTTCACTTTTAAAATGCCTCCTGCGCCCCTGCCTGGAGGACTGGGTCCAATGTACTCAGAGAGACCGTGAAGACAGTGGGCTTCTTGAGGACGTTGCACCTCCCGTGCCCCCAGCTGACAACACCGTGGACCACCCAGGTGCCGTTCCCCTCACACATCAGGGGACCACCGCCGTCTCCCTACATAGGCAGACAGAAAGGAGAGATTTGGATTTTTTTCACAAGGGTCGGTCCAATGACCAATGATGATATCACAGCATGCGATTATAAAGCAAGTTTCTGTTATTCTAACTCACAATGTTTTGATTGATTGGATATTTTATTAGACCAAAAATGAAGAACAGTGTAGTCAATACAAAAAAAAAGTAATACAGTACAAGTACAGTTAAACACCCTGCCTAAAAGGAACACCCAAATAAGTAATTTTACGGTCTTGTTTACGTCGGAGGTCCTTGGTATTCAATTCATGGACTATAAAACACTATATGTACAGAGTAGGGGAAAAGAGGGGGTGGGGCTAAGGTAAGGGGCCCCCCCTCACTTCTCGCCAATGGGAGAAGTGATAACAACCTACTCCTCTGGCCTCCTGAAAGGTGAATTTTCAGGGCGGTTTTGAAGGAGACGATGCGACGCACTATGAACACGTTTTTAATAGGCAAGGCCTGAAAAGCAATGATTTCTCACCCAACACCAGTGACGTTATCTCAGTACACTCACATGGCAGCCGGAGTCCACGCCATTCCCCCCAGCGCAGATCATGTTGGTCTTCACTCTGCCTCCCCACCAGTCCTCTCTGGAACAGGTCTCATGGTCCACCACGGGACGTACGGCTTGCATCAGTATGGCTGTGAAGGGAAAATTTGAATAGAATATTTTATTGGCAACGATTCGACATACAGTATCACCAATTAAAGGTGATTCATACACCATGCATTTAAAAAGTATTTATGTCATATTGTTTATGTCCCAAAAACGTTTTTCAAAAGGTTTGAGGCTAAATTACCACTCCTGAATAGAGAGCCTCTCTCATTTTTGAATGGCTCTCAGAGCATTTCAGCTGCCCCCCCCCCCCCCCAAAATCTTTTTGAAAAAAAAAATCTTTTTGAAAAAGATTTTTTTTTTGAAAAAAAGATTATTTTTTTTGAAAAAAAAAAAATGTTTTGAATTTTTGTATTTTTTATGATGACGTCACAATCGGCAGATGACGTCACAATCGGCAGCAAATCTGGATAGCCTGTTTTGAGAACCCGTGGGATACTTTTAACCTTCGCCTTCTCAAAACCAGAGAAAGACACAACGGTCAGAAATGGGACTTTGTGAGGATAGAAGGTGCTAGTGGGACCCCAAAAAAAGGTTTTAAAATAGGAAAAGTGAAATTTCATGGTGTATCACCTTTAAAAGCGGCAAATGGATTGAACACATATGGATAATCACTGAGATTGCATTTCCCCACCTCTATTACACATTCATGTTGTGAGTTGTATTTTTATTTAACCCATTTATCAACTGTTTGTCAGTTATGCACTATGCCGAGGTAGGAGTTTATTTTTATTTTCTTTCTACTTTTGTTTTCATTTTTTTCCAATTGTTTTCAATTGTTTTCAACTCACCTTTAGTACACCACCGGTACATCCGGTGGTGTAGTTGTGAGGCAGGATCTGGCCTAGGGGAGGCACTGCAGCGGGCTGGACGAACTGATTCATGGTGACATTGGAGGCAAATACCAGCACGGCCAAGTCATACCTAAAAGAGAATTAAAAGACATGCAGAGCAGGTGACTCATGACTCAACCAGTCATGAGTGTGATAAAGACGACAGACTATTGGCTGCCAGTTGGACTATTTCATGCCTGATTTATATATCAAATGCAAGTATAAACCAGGTCAAATGCAACAAATAGACCTGATTTAAGGACTTTCTAATACCAAAAAAATGACGATAATAGCCGATCTACGTACATGCTCACAACACCTCGCAACGCGAGGCATTCGTTGTGAGCATGTACTGTAGATAAGCTATTTTCACAATAGAACCGTGTTATACAAAATGTAATGCCTGGGGTTCGCAGTTCAAATATGATTATTTTGGGGGTTTATTATTTTGGAACCACTGCTCTATAATATGATGATGAGCCCCCACCCTTGGTAAACGTCCCCGTTCCACTGGGGATGTGCTCACCCGAGGGATGTTTAGGATCTGCTCTCTGCCGTTCACAACGTCCAAATCGTGTTCACCAACAACCGCACGAAGTGTCTTCGGTTTGCTGTTTTTGAGACAAAAGTTAAGACAGAGATATTGTTAAAATCAGATCATGTATTCTCTCCCTCCTCTCTTTGTTGTGGGGAGGGGGGAGTAGGACTGCAAGAACTGATGGTGTGAAAATCTGGAAGGGGGGCTGGCTGGCCGGGGGAATATATGCAAATGATCCTCTCAGAGAAGGTATCTATAACCTTGGGTATGAGGGAGGCATTCTTAAGGGAATGAGGGGATTTACCCTAGTGAAAGCTTCCCATATTCAATGTTTTTCACGCAGTGTTTGAGAATACATATTCCTATGTAATTGTTGTGGTGCCGGTTAGGGCCATGAGGCTTGTGTTGCGGGGCATACGGACGGACACACAAAGCCGGATGTAGGAGCTAAACTAATAATAATGAGGAAAAAGGACAAATGGCGGCAATATGGGGTGGCAGTGGCTCATGGGGTGGAAGCAAGCCCCCAGACACCAGGGGGAGGGCTGAAGCCAAATTGACATGGTGGCCGTTTGAGGTACTGCAGCTTTTTTACGGATGGGGCCAGAAACATAAACGCGCTGATATAAATCGAATCGCCACCCTATGAATCAAAATCGAATCGAATCGGGAGGTAAGTGAATCATCCCAGCTAGGCCTACTATTTAAGCTTCGTACGGCGACGGCAGATGACAACGGCAACCGGAAATGATCAGTGCTCGATAGATAAACCTGCCGTCGTAGCAGCCGTCTCTACTACGGCAGGAGCTAGCTTTCCACATAGCGTCTACAACGCCTGCTGCGTTGACGCGTCGCCATGGGAATAAAAGTGTTTAGTAAAAGGTGTGGGACCCCGTCGCCGACGGCTGTTTGCTTAACCATTTTGACTGCTACGGCAATCGCATCATAGCAGCCGTAGTCCCGCCTCACGTTGCGGTAGTAGAAACGGCCAACTTAAATTCCCCATTGTGTTGCCCTGTTGGGCAACCACACTAACTAGAAAAGATGCAATTGGAAGTTGCAAGTGTGGTTGCAGACGGTTGCTGACGTGACTATATTCTGTAGTAAGCTAACTGTCATGTGAAGCTCGACCAATTGATTCCCTATTGATTCCCATTCCCATTGATTCCATCAATTTCCAATGGCAGCGGAAAAGTTACCCTAGTAATCAATAAAGTTACGTCATTGATGATGAAAGTTACGTCATTTTTGAGGAGTTACCCTGCCATTTCCAATGGCAGCGGAAAAAAAGTTACATATTCTATTTGTACCTACCAGACCGGGGCTCCATACAGGACCACTGCGTCTTATTGTAAATCTGGTTATTTATCTCGCTCGAAAATTCCATTTCTCACTACATGCCTGTAGTATGTAATGTCTGCATCCATCGTTTGTTTACATCCAGCTCCGCCATTATTGCCGTAAAGCCGTGAACTTTGAACTCCCGACATCATCTCCCGCCGCGCGCAGGTCCTAGGAGAACATGGGGCCGACAGGAGCAGCAGAAAGACTAGCCCCAATCTCTCACCCACACATCCTACCTTGAGGAGGCAGCCACACCCAGGACCGCGTGCGCCATGGAAGTTCGGTATCTTCCATGGCGCACGCAAGAGACGACCGGTTTGCCACCGTACGTACATATCTCCTGGACCGAAGACCCCCTGGAGAGGGTCCAGGACACTGACACACCTCTGGGAAAATTAGCCCTCAGTCCTTCCTGCATGGGGATGCCATTTCAGGTATAGGCCAGCTTAATGGCCTCCACTTCCTCCGGAGACCCTGGCCATAGGAGATAAAAAAAGCTGAGTCGACGACCTGCCTTGGTCTTGTGACAGTAAAGCCGCAATTAAGGCTCTTGCCAGGCAGAGACAATGCAGTCGTTTTTGTCCTCCTCCGAAGAGAACAGAGGTGTATGGAAGGCCACCAGTTCGTAAGAGAACCTCATGCATTCCGGGCCCACCGAGAGTTGCCTGACTGCGAGCGCCAGACATCTCACACTACGTTCACTACGTTTCACTCCGGGAGAGTCTGAGATTACCAGGGCAGATTCTATTTCGGCGTGGGCGGGCTAAAGCCTATTGACGTCACACACACACACACACACATACACACACACACACGCGACGTGGCGTGACATTGCAAAAATACGTTATTTCTCATAACATATTATATGTCTGCATGTTTACGTTAGTGCAAAATGGTATTAAAACGTGAGGAAACGGCACTATTTCATAGTTTATTAATAATACGAGTCGAGTCTGACTCCGCCATGACAGTTTTCACGGACCAATCAGAGTCCACTAGACTCTCGAGTGGGCAGAGGACACCAATCAGAGTCCACGAGCGAGTCTCACGTGAGCTCAAGAGCTCTGTTTGGAGGGGGCTGGGACCGGAGCATAGAGTTCACGTGCCCCAAGCATACAACCCTGATTGGCCCATTCAATGCGCCCGCTCTTCAACCACCCACCAACACGGGGGGGTGATGTGCGGACTGAAGTGTCAGGCTACACCGAGAGTGCATGAATGTCACCTACCGTTTAGCCGTCATCAGAGCGACCAAGAGAACGATCATGAGACTGAGGACCTTGGCCGTGACATCAGCTGTGGTGATGTCTGTCTCTGCGTACTTCCTATGAC
>NC_137824.1:14911869-14916869 GCF_963921795.1 Nannobrachium achirus | reverse complement strand
CTGGGTTCTGGGGGCTTGAGTGGAGCAGGGGCAGAGGCAGCCAGAGAAGGTTTAATTCAAGGACATCAATCCCGCGTACCCAGAAGGCGGGAAGATGAGTCGGTATTTCAGAGGGCCCGGCGGCCTCCTGGTTTACGAGGAAGTTACTTTGATGGCAGTGAGCAGACTATAGACAACCTAAATGGTTAACTTCTCTGTAAGCCCAACATCCATTGAGTTCGATAGATTTTTTTCTTTCCCCTTTTTTTTTTACATTAGACAAGATTGTTCATTCTTCACTTGACATCACATTGTCTAATACTAATATAAATGAACGAAATTCATCAGCGGATTCCTTGTGATTCCAGTCGTTTCAACCGCACTTGCCATTTCCCAGAATTGGGCTTGCAAAGCTGGTGTCATACTGGGATGCCCCTCCCCCGGCAGCCATTTTGAGAGGGTCGGGGGATGTATACTAGCTATAGTAGCAGGGCTTGACATTAACTTTTTGAGGCACAGTGTCATCTGGACGGTCTTTTTTTATTATTTTTTTCTCAACTTTTTTTTGGACAAATAAATAAGACCCCCTTGGCCCCCTCCACTCCACAGTCCATAGTCTGCATACAGCACAAAGCTGCTAGGAGCATCACAGAAAAAGTGAAACCAAAAGCCACAGCTATATAGTAGCAGGTCTTGACATTAACTTTTTGAGGCAGAGTGTCCTCTGGACAAGTACATTTCCCTTTCACTTGTCCAGGCACAAAAGTCACTTTGTTAATTTGCCATCTCATAGTCTTTTTTATTTTATTTCTTTGGACAAATAAATAAGACCCCCTTGGCCCCCTCCACTCCACACGCCATAGTCTATCCAGCACAAAGCTGCTAGGAGCGTCACAGAAAAAGTGAAACCAAAAGCCACAAGTACATTTAAAAATGTTCCTTAGAGCTAGTACGCTGCATGCATGCATTGAGGCTCAACTTTATTATTTTTTTATTATTATTATTTTTTGCGCTGCAGAAAGGCTCATAGACATTTGGCTTGTCCTGGTGTCCGGGACAATTATAAATCCTTATGAACATGTTAATTAAAAATGTACTTGACCGTGATAAATGGGTTACAAAATCGTGGGATAGAGATTTAACGAAAAATAATTAAATATACTTGTTGCTTTTGGTTTCACTTTTTCTGTGATGCTCCTAGCAGCTTTGTGCTGTATGCAGACTATGGACTGTGGAGTGGAGGGGACCAAGGAGGTCTTATTCATTTGTCCAAAGACTGAAATGGCTAATTGACCAGTTACTTTTGTGCCTGGACAAGTGAATGGGAAATGTACTTGTCCAGATGACACTGTGCCTCAAAAAGTTAATGTCAAGCCCTGCTACTATAGCTAGTATATATCCCCCGACCCTCCCAAAATGGCTGCCGGGGGAGGGGCATCCCAGTATGACACCAGCTTTGCAAGCCCAATTGGACTTTTCTTGTTTCCATTGTTGTCCTATGTAATCAATAAATCAACATAAAAATCACACACAGTATTAAGTGAGCGGTGGCTTTCACTGCATGAAAAACATTGAATATGGGAAGCTTTCACTCGGGTAAATCCCCTCATTCCCTTAAGAATGCCTCCCTCATACCCAAGGTTATAGATACCTTCTCTGAGAAGATCATTTGCATATATTCCCCCGGCCAGCCAGCCCCCCCTTCTAGATTTTCACACCATCAGTACCCACAACCCCCCTCCTCTCTTTGTTGTGGGGAGGGGGGAGTAGGACTGCAAGAACTGATGGTGTGAAAATCTAGAAGGGGGACTGGCTGGCCGGGGGAATATATGCAAATGATCCTCTCAGAGAAGGTATCTATAACCTTGGGTATGAGGGAGGCATTCTTAAGGGAATGAGGGGATTTACCCTAGTGAAAGCTTCCCATATTCAATGTTTTTCACGCAGTGTTTGAGAATACATATTCCTATGTAATTGTTGTGGTGCCGGTTAGGGCCATGAGGCTTGTGTTGCGGGGCATACGGACGGACACACAAAGCCGGATGTAGGAGCTAAACTAATAATAATGAGGAAAAAGGACAAATGGCGGCAATATGGGGTGGCAGTGGCTCATGGGGTGGAAGCAAGCCCCCAGACACCAGGGGGAGGGCTGAAGCCAAATTGACATGGTGGCCGTTTGAGGTACTGCAGCTTTTTTACGGATGGGGCCAGAAACATAAACGCGCTGATATAAATCGAATCGCCACCCTATGAATCAAAATCGAATCGAATCGGGAGGTAAGTGAATCATCCCAGCTAGGCCTACTATTTAAGCTTCGTACGGCGACGGCAGATGACAACGGCAACCGGAAATGATCAGTGCTCGATAGATAAACCTGCCGTCGTAGCAGCCGTCTCTACTACGGCAGGAGCTAGCTTTCCACATAGCGTCTACAACGCCTGCTGCGTTGACGCGTCGCCATGGGAATAAAAGTGTTTAGTAAAAGGTGTGGGACCCCGTCGCCGACGGCTGTTTGCTTAACCATTTTGACTGCTACGGCAATCGCATCATAGCAGCCGTAGTCCCGCCTCACGTTGCGGTAGTAGAAACGGCCAACTTAAATTCCCCATTGTGTTGCCCTGTTGGGCAACCACACTAACTAGAAAAGATGCAATTGGAAGTTGCAAGTGTGGTTGCAGACGGTTGCTGACGTGACTATATTCTGTAGTAAGCTAACTGTCATGTGAAGCTCGACCAATTGATTCCCTATTGATTCCCATTCCCATTGATTCCATCAATTTCCAATGGCAGCGGAAAAGTTACCCTAGTAATCAATAAAGTTACGTCATTGATGATGAAAGTTACGTCATTTTTGAGGAGTTACCCTGCCATTTCCAATGGCAGCGGAAAAAAAGTTACATATTCTATTTGTACCTACCAGACCGGGGCTCCATACAGGACCACTGCGTCTTATTGTAAATCTGGTTATTTATCTCGCTCGAAAATTCCATTTCTCACTACATGCCTGTAGTATGTAATGTCTGCATCCATCGTTTGTTTACATCCAGCTCCGCCATTATTGCCGTAAAGCCGTGAACTTTGAACTCCCGACATCATCTCCCGCCGCGCGCAGGTCCTAGGAGAACATGGGGCCGACAGGAGCAGCAGAAAGACTAGCCCCAATCTCTCACCCACACATCCTACCTTGAGGAGGCAGCCACACCCAGGACCGCGTGCGCCATGGAAGTTCGGTATCTTCCATGGCGCACGCAAGAGACGACCGGTTTGCCACCGTACGTACATATCTCCTGGACCGAAGACCCCCTGGAGAGGGTCCAGGACACTGACACACCTCTGGGAAAATTAGCCCTCAGTCCTTCCTGCATGGGGATGCCATTTCAGGTATAGGCCAGCTTAATGGCCTCCACTTCCTCCGGAGACCCTGGCCATAGGAGATAAAAAAAGCTGAGTCGACGACCTGCCTTGGTCTTGTGACAGTAAAGCCGCAATTAAGGCTCTTGCCAGGCAGAGACAATGCAGTCGTTTTTGTCCTCCTCCGAAGAGAACAGAGGTGTATGGAAGGCCACCAGTTCGTAAGAGAACCTCATGCATTCCGGGCCCACCGAGAGTTGCCTGACTGCGAGCGCCAGACATCTCACACTACGTTCACTACGTTTCACTCCGGGAGAGTCTGAGATTACCAGGGCAGATTCTATTTCGGCGTGGGCGGGCTAAAGCCTATTGACGTCACACACACACACACACACATACACACACACACACGCGACGTGGCGTGACATTGCAAAAATACGTTATTTCTCATAACATATTATATGTCTGCATGTTTACGTTAGTGCAAAATGGTATTAAAACGTGAGGAAACGGCACTATTTCATAGTTTATTAATAATACGAGTCGAGTCTGACTCCGCCATGACAGTTTTCACGGACCAATCAGAGTCCACTAGACTCTCGAGTGGGCAGAGGACACCAATCAGAGTCCACGAGCGAGTCTCACGTGAGCTCAAGAGCTCTGTTTGGAGGGGGCTGGGACCGGAGCATAGAGTTCACGTGCCCCAAGCATACAACCCTGATTGGCCCATTCAATGCGCCCGCTCTTCAACCACCCACCAACACGGGGGGGTGATGTGCGGACTGAAGTGTCAGGCTACACCGAGAGTGCATGAATGTCACCTACCGTTTAGCCGTCATCAGAGCGACCAAGAGAACGATCATGAGACTGAGGACCTTGGCCGTGACATCAGCTGTGGTGATGTCTGTCTCTGCGTACTTCCTATGACGTTAGTCTCGTGTGACGCTAGTCTCGTACTACGGACACACAAAGCTTTATGTAGGAGCGGTTAGCACTGCTCAAAATGGTATTCACGTTCTATTACTATATTTTGTAAATCACAATGCAAGGTCGGACCTATAACTGACGACCAACAGAGGCCAACAGAGAACTAGGAATACTGTTCCTACGAAACAGTGTGGGCTCGCATGTCGCATTCAATCCCTCAGATCCCCGATATAAAGATTTCAGAGAACATACTACAAAAGATTTCACGTGGATGTTGTTGTTATTTATATCAGGTCGCAGGTGTTGGTGGTGATGTCACCAAGAACGCTGCTACTCATTGGCTAAAGGCCCTGCCTTTGTACTGTCGGTATTTTTATTTTTGGAGAATAAACTTGGTCTAAAATATTTGGGAGAACATACTGGTCTCGCTGTTCAGCGAGCCCACAACTAGAGGTTATGAACATAACCACGGTTCTTTTAACTCTGTGAGCGAGACAATCACTATGGGACACAGCGCCTCTCAAGCGATGCACCAAGCTCTGATTGACGCAAAGCGTCGCATCGCGTGCTAGTCGGTACAAGACTGGTGAGGCCAGGCCTCCCTGCTTGTTGACAGCACAAATGTTTCGATCCTGATCAGGACATGGCAACCCTGAATGATTAAAGGTCCGCTGTCACGCCCCGAAATTATAATAGTATGATACAGTAGGTCACGTGGTCTATCTTAAAACACTTCCCATCG
>NC_137824.1:14901869-14909369 GCF_963921795.1 Nannobrachium achirus | reverse complement strand
GTTCCAGTTCCAAGGGAGTTAGCCTATCACCAGTGAAGTTGTCTTCATAAATGGACGTCGCACGACATGACACGGCGTTCCTCCTTTCCACTCTCCTCTTCTAGCTTCAAGAAGAGTCCCATATTTGGGCATGGCTTCACCAAACTCCATTTCCATCCTGGCCATAACAAGGCATATCCAAGTCGACAGACACAAGGTTCCCCCATGTAATCTATGCTCTTTCCAAATATGGATGCAACAACATGTCAACATCATGCATATGTTAGCAAAAGCAAAGGGGTATAAATGCAATTGGCATGTGAGTTGAAATGATTTAGGATACCAAAGCTGTTACTACACCCTGGGCATATATTACGACTGTAGCAAACAGTCTATTCAGAAGTTTTAGAAGTTTTAAGACGTTTTGTTGGACAACTGACAAGATCAGACAGAGTGAGTACCAAACAGTTGTCTCTGGCCGACGACAACATGAACGCCAATAAGACTAAGGTCTTATTGGCGTTCTCCTTGTTGGTTTTGGCCACTGCAATTTTCGCCAGCAGTAACATGGTCAATCCCAAGATGGGAGATCTCAAAGATTACGACCAGCAGGCCGCCAGTCTCGTTGGGGCGGCTAAGAAGATGTTGAAAGACGATGTCTTGGTTCGTGACGTGACCAAGAGGGTGAAAGAGTCTTCCGGAGGCATCCTACGGGATGAGATGTGCCACAATTTGACCCACAATATGACATTGGTCACTGAATCCACTCAGGACCACAGCATGGTTTGTGACGCGAGGGTGAAAGAGTTTGACCGGAGAGAGACTCCCGGAGGCATGCTACGGGATGAGATGTGCTATGAATTGACCAAAAATATGACAGTGACATTGGTCACGGAATCCTCTCAGGACCACAGCATGGTGCAGAAGGTTCAGTCCTTCCAGGGCCACAATAGCTCGTATGATATCTCTCAGGATGATATTTGCCAAATGTATTTGGAAGTCTGTTTCACCGATATGAATATCGCACTTTCTGCCAGCAAGCAATGTAAGAAGCTCTTATCCGCCTGCCAAGAGAGCAATGCCAAATGCACAGGAAAATTGTCGGCCTGTGCACTTGACCTTGCTGTCCTCAAGAAGAGATTTCCCCCCAGGATTTTCAAACATTTTTGGCCCAGTAAGAGAAATGACTTGACTTACTTCTATGTTATCGCAAAACATTTAGAAGGGGGAGTCGCCCAAAGTGAGTGCCGGAGAATGAGGGGAGAGCTTGCTACTCCGCGTAATTGGGAAGAGTATTTCTATATATCAGAAATTCTTCAGGAAAATTTTGGCGTTCAAGAATTCTGGTTGAGTATGTATTCAGAATGGTTCTGTAGCAACTGGTATTTGTATTGGGGTAGGTGGTATTGTGATAATGGAAAATGGACTCATCCGTCTTGGGTTGGTTACAGCGCTATTCAGTATCCTCATTTTAAAAAATTAATTCCAGGATGGCCACCAGGTTTTGAAAGAAGTGGATATGGTTGGGCACAAGCCGTGAAAGTCAATCATCATTATTGGCATGCTAAATTACTCTTTAACCATAACCGTTTTTTCGCTGTTTGTGAAATCCACGTGTAAGTGGTGCTGACAGACTTTGAATGTACGGAGTGGGGATTATAGTCTAATAAATGCTCATGGGCTCGTGCATGTATTTTTCACCCTGCCTGCAGTTCCAGCTTTGGCCACCATCGCTTGTGCTTCAAGTATAGCCCTGGGTTCTGGGGGCTTGAGTGGAGCAGGGGCAGAGGCAGCCAGAGAAGGTTTAATTCAAGGACATCAATCCCGCGTACCCAGAAGGCGGGAAGATGAGTCGGTATTTCAGAGGGCCCGGCGGCCTCCTGGTTTACGAGGAAGTTACTTTGATGGCAGTGAGCAGACTATAGACAACCTAAATGGTTAACTTCTCTGTAAGCCCAACATCCATTGAGTTCGATAGATTTTTTTCTTTCCCCTTTTTTTTTTACATTAGACAAGATTGTTCATTCTTCACTTGACATCACATTGTCTAATACTAATATAAATGAACGAAATTCATCAGCGGATTCCTTGTGATTCCAGTCGTTTCAACCGCACTTGCCATTTCCCAGAATTGGGCTTGCAAAGCTGGTGTCATACTGGGATGCCCCTCCCCCGGCAGCCATTTTGAGAGGGTCGGGGGATGTATACTAGCTATAGTAGCAGGGCTTGACATTAACTTTTTGAGGCACAGTGTCATCTGGACGGTCTTTTTTTATTATTTTTTTCTCAACTTTTTTTTGGACAAATAAATAAGACCCCCTTGGCCCCCTCCACTCCACAGTCCATAGTCTGCATACAGCACAAAGCTGCTAGGAGCATCACAGAAAAAGTGAAACCAAAAGCCACAGCTATATAGTAGCAGGTCTTGACATTAACTTTTTGAGGCAGAGTGTCCTCTGGACAAGTACATTTCCCTTTCACTTGTCCAGGCACAAAAGTCACTTTGTTAATTTGCCATCTCATAGTCTTTTTTATTTTATTTCTTTGGACAAATAAATAAGACCCCCTTGGCCCCCTCCACTCCACACGCCATAGTCTATCCAGCACAAAGCTGCTAGGAGCGTCACAGAAAAAGTGAAACCAAAAGCCACAAGTACATTTAAAAATGTTCCTTAGAGCTAGTACGCTGCATGCATGCATTGAGGCTCAACTTTATTATTTTTTTATTATTATTATTTTTTGCGCTGCAGAAAGGCTCATAGACATTTGGCTTGTCCTGGTGTCCGGGACAATTATAAATCCTTATGAACATGTTAATTAAAAATGTACTTGACCGTGATAAATGGGTTACAAAATCGTGGGATAGAGATTTAACGAAAAATAATTAAATATACTTGTTGCTTTTGGTTTCACTTTTTCTGTGATGCTCCTAGCAGCTTTGTGCTGTATGCAGACTATGGACTGTGGAGTGGAGGGGACCAAGGAGGTCTTATTCATTTGTCCAAAGACTGAAATGGCTAATTGACCAGTTACTTTTGTGCCTGGACAAGTGAATGGGAAATGTACTTGTCCAGATGACACTGTGCCTCAAAAAGTTAATGTCAAGCCCTGCTACTATAGCTAGTATATATCCCCCGACCCTCCCAAAATGGCTGCCGGGGGAGGGGCATCCCAGTATGACACCAGCTTTGCAAGCCCAATTGGACTTTTCTTGTTTCCATTGTTGTCCTATGTAATCAATAAATCAACATAAAAATCACACACAGTATTAAGTGAGCGGTGGCTTTCACTGCATGAAAAACATTGAATATGGGAAGCTTTCACTCGGGTAAATCCCCTCATTCCCTTAAGAATGCCTCCCTCATACCCAAGGTTATAGATACCTTCTCTGAGAAGATCATTTGCATATATTCCCCCGGCCAGCCAGCCCCCCCTTCTAGATTTTCACACCATCAGTACCCACAACCCCCCTCCTCTCTTTGTTGTGGGGAGGGGGGAGTAGGACTGCAAGAACTGATGGTGTGAAAATCTAGAAGGGGGACTGGCTGGCCGGGGGAATATATGCAAATGATCCTCTCAGAGAAGGTATCTATAACCTTGGGTATGAGGGAGGCATTCTTAAGGGAATGAGGGGATTTACCCTAGTGAAAGCTTCCCATATTCAATGTTTTTCACGCAGTGTTTGAGAATACATATTCCTATGTAATTGTTGTGGTGCCGGTTAGGGCCATGAGGCTTGTGTTGCGGGGCATACGGACGGACACACAAAGCCGGATGTAGGAGCTAAACTAATAATAATGAGGAAAAAGGACAAATGGCGGCAATATGGGGTGGCAGTGGCTCATGGGGTGGAAGCAAGCCCCCAGACACCAGGGGGAGGGCTGAAGCCAAATTGACATGGTGGCCGTTTGAGGTACTGCAGCTTTTTTACGGATGGGGCCAGAAACATAAACGCGCTGATATAAATCGAATCGCCACCCTATGAATCAAAATCGAATCGAATCGGGAGGTAAGTGAATCATCCCAGCTAGGCCTACTATTTAAGCTTCGTACGGCGACGGCAGATGACAACGGCAACCGGAAATGATCAGTGCTCGATAGATAAACCTGCCGTCGTAGCAGCCGTCTCTACTACGGCAGGAGCTAGCTTTCCACATAGCGTCTACAACGCCTGCTGCGTTGACGCGTCGCCATGGGAATAAAAGTGTTTAGTAAAAGGTGTGGGACCCCGTCGCCGACGGCTGTTTGCTTAACCATTTTGACTGCTACGGCAATCGCATCATAGCAGCCGTAGTCCCGCCTCACGTTGCGGTAGTAGAAACGGCCAACTTAAATTCCCCATTGTGTTGCCCTGTTGGGCAACCACACTAACTAGAAAAGATGCAATTGGAAGTTGCAAGTGTGGTTGCAGACGGTTGCTGACGTGACTATATTCTGTAGTAAGCTAACTGTCATGTGAAGCTCGACCAATTGATTCCCTATTGATTCCCATTCCCATTGATTCCATCAATTTCCAATGGCAGCGGAAAAGTTACCCTAGTAATCAATAAAGTTACGTCATTGATGATGAAAGTTACGTCATTTTTGAGGAGTTACCCTGCCATTTCCAATGGCAGCGGAAAAAAAGTTACATATTCTATTTGTACCTACCAGACCGGGGCTCCATACAGGACCACTGCGTCTTATTGTAAATCTGGTTATTTATCTCGCTCGAAAATTCCATTTCTCACTACATGCCTGTAGTATGTAATGTCTGCATCCATCGTTTGTTTACATCCAGCTCCGCCATTATTGCCGTAAAGCCGTGAACTTTGAACTCCCGACATCATCTCCCGCCGCGCGCAGGTCCTAGGAGAACATGGGGCCGACAGGAGCAGCAGAAAGACTAGCCCCAATCTCTCACCCACACATCCTACCTTGAGGAGGCAGCCACACCCAGGACCGCGTGCGCCATGGAAGTTCGGTATCTTCCATGGCGCACGCAAGAGACGACCGGTTTGCCACCGTACGTACATATCTCCTGGACCGAAGACCCCCTGGAGAGGGTCCAGGACACTGACACACCTCTGGGAAAATTAGCCCTCAGTCCTTCCTGCATGGGGATGCCATTTCAGGTATAGGCCAGCTTAATGGCCTCCACTTCCTCCGGAGACCCTGGCCATAGGAGATAAAAAAAGCTGAGTCGACGACCTGCCTTGGTCTTGTGACAGTAAAGCCGCAATTAAGGCTCTTGCCAGGCAGAGACAATGCAGTCGTTTTTGTCCTCCTCCGAAGAGAACAGAGGTGTATGGAAGGCCACCAGTTCGTAAGAGAACCTCATGCATTCCGGGCCCACCGAGAGTTGCCTGACTGCGAGCGCCAGACATCTCACACTACGTTCACTACGTTTCACTCCGGGAGAGTCTGAGATTACCAGGGCAGATTCTATTTCGGCGTGGGCGGGCTAAAGCCTATTGACGTCACACACACACACACACACATACACACACACACACGCGACGTGGCGTGACATTGCAAAAATACGTTATTTCTCATAACATATTATATGTCTGCATGTTTACGTTAGTGCAAAATGGTATTAAAACGTGAGGAAACGGCACTATTTCATAGTTTATTAATAATACGAGTCGAGTCTGACTCCGCCATGACAGTTTTCACGGACCAATCAGAGTCCACTAGACTCTCGAGTGGGCAGAGGACACCAATCAGAGTCCACGAGCGAGTCTCACGTGAGCTCAAGAGCTCTGTTTGGAGGGGGCTGGGACCGGAGCATAGAGTTCACGTGCCCCAAGCATACAACCCTGATTGGCCCATTCAATGCGCCCGCTCTTCAACCACCCACCAACACGGGGGGGTGATGTGCGGACTGAAGTGTCAGGCTACACCGAGAGTGCATGAATGTCACCTACCGTTTAGCCGTCATCAGAGCGACCAAGAGAACGATCATGAGACTGAGGACCTTGGCCGTGACATCAGCTGTGGTGATGTCTGTCTCTGCGTACTTCCTATGACGTTAGTCTCGTGTGACGCTAGTCTCGTACTACGGACACACAAAGCTTTATGTAGGAGCGGTTAGCACTGCTCAAAATGGTATTCACGTTCTATTACTATATTTTGTAAATCACAATGCAAGGTCGGACCTATAACTGACGACCAACAGAGGCCAACAGAGAACTAGGAATACTGTTCCTACGAAACAGTGTGGGCTCGCATGTCGCATTCAATCCCTCAGATCCCCGATATAAAGATTTCAGAGAACATACTACAAAAGATTTCACGTGGATGTTGTTGTTATTTATATCAGGTCGCAGGTGTTGGTGGTGATGTCACCAAGAACGCTGCTACTCATTGGCTAAAGGCCCTGCCTTTGTACTGTCGGTATTTTTATTTTTGGAGAATAAACTTGGTCTAAAATATTTGGGAGAACATACTGGTCTCGCTGTTCAGCGAGCCCACAACTAGAGGTTATGAACATAACCACGGTTCTTTTAACTCTGTGAGCGAGACAATCACTATGGGACACAGCGCCTCTCAAGCGATGCACCAAGCTCTGATTGACGCAAAGCGTCGCATCGCGTGCTAGTCGGTACAAGACTGGTGAGGCCAGGCCTCCCTGCTTGTTGACAGCACAAATGTTTCGATCCTGATCAGGACATGGCAACCCTGAATGATTAAAGGTCCGCTGTCACGCCCCGAAATTATAATAGTATGATACAGTAGGTCACGTGGTCTATCTTAAAACACTTCCCATCGCCCGCAGCGTAGTTCCCTCCACTGCCCGCCTACCAATACCAGCCAGGGAGCTTATTGAATCCGTAGGAGGAGACATGCGCAGGGAGTTGGAGGAGAAAGAAGGCAGACAGCCTCTTTACTAGTCTGGAGAAATGCAGATAAACACTGCGTTTCCATTTCATCAATATATATATATATATATATATATATATCGTTCTTCAAATCACTTACTGAAACTATTAACGTTATGGAGAACGCATTCTACTCAGCCAGCCACGATGTAGTATCGTGTCTGTGTGTGTGTGTGTGTGTGTGTGTGTGTGTGTGTGTGTGTGTGTGTGTGTGTGTGTGTGTGTGTGTGTGTGTGTGTGTGGCCGTGCGATGCGATGTGACGCAAGCGAGCAATGTGTGTCTTTAGCTTTAGCTTTAGTGCTAGCCCAGTAGCCCTGTGGTAGCAGAGAAGTTGCTTTCTGAGGGCTGCGAGAGGCCACTTTAACTAACTCTAGATTATCTGCATTTTAAAGATTATTATTTACAGTATTTAGATGTATTCTAATTAATTATTATTAGGAGAACAACGCCAAAAACTGCAATGCGAGGGAACGCACGCTCTGTTCTTGGTCCCTGCATATTTCCTCCCTCAAAGTTACTTGTTACGCTTGAAGCTCACCGGCAAGACCATCACCCTGGAGGTCGAGCCGAGCGATAACGACGTGCCCGACTACACTACAGCATCCAGAAGGAGTCTGCCATCCACCTGGTGCTGCGTCTGAGTGGTGGAATGGACCG
>NC_137824.1:14884369-14899369 GCF_963921795.1 Nannobrachium achirus | reverse complement strand
CGCGAGGGTGAAAGAGTTTGACCGGAGAGAGACTCCCGGAGGCATGCTACGGGATGAGATGTGCTATGAATTGACCAAAAATATGACAGTGACATTGGTCACGGAATCCTCTCAGGACCACAGCATGGTGCAGAAGGTTCAGTCCTTCCAGGGCCACAATAGCTCGTATGATATCTCTCAGGATGATATTTGCCAAATGTATTTGGAAGTCTGTTTCACCGATATGAATATCGCACTTTCTGCCAGCAAGCAATGTAAGAAGCTCTTATCCGCCTGCCAAGAGAGCAATGCCAAATGCACAGGAAAATTGTCGGCCTGTGCACTTGACCTTGCTGTCCTCAAGAAGAGATTTCCCCCCAGGATTTTCAAACATTTTTGGCCCAGTAAGAGAAATGACTTGACTTACTTCTATGTTATCGCAAAACATTTAGAAGGGGGAGTCGCCCAAAGTGAGTGCCGGAGAATGAGGGGAGAGCTTGCTACTCCGCGTAATTGGGAAGAGTATTTCTATATATCAGAAATTCTTCAGGAAAATTTTGGCGTTCAAGAATTCTGGTTGAGTATGTATTCAGAATGGTTCTGTAGCAACTGGTATTTGTATTGGGGTAGGTGGTATTGTGATAATGGAAAATGGACTCATCCGTCTTGGGTTGGTTACAGCGCTATTCAGTATCCTCATTTTAAAAAATTAATTCCAGGATGGCCACCAGGTTTTGAAAGAAGTGGATATGGTTGGGCACAAGCCGTGAAAGTCAATCATCATTATTGGCATGCTAAATTACTCTTTAACCATAACCGTTTTTTCGCTGTTTGTGAAATCCACGTGTAAGTGGTGCTGACAGACTTTGAATGTACGGAGTGGGGATTATAGTCTAATAAATGCTCATGGGCTCGTGCATGTATTTTTCACCCTGCCTGCAGTTCCAGCTTTGGCCACCATCGCTTGTGCTTCAAGTATAGCCCTGGGTTCTGGGGGCTTGAGTGGAGCAGGGGCAGAGGCAGCCAGAGAAGGTTTAATTCAAGGACATCAATCCCGCGTACCCAGAAGGCGGGAAGATGAGTCGGTATTTCAGAGGGCCCGGCGGCCTCCTGGTTTACGAGGAAGTTACTTTGATGGCAGTGAGCAGACTATAGACAACCTAAATGGTTAACTTCTCTGTAAGCCCAACATCCATTGAGTTCGATAGATTTTTTTCTTTCCCCTTTTTTTTTTACATTAGACAAGATTGTTCATTCTTCACTTGACATCACATTGTCTAATACTAATATAAATGAACGAAATTCATCAGCGGATTCCTTGTGATTCCAGTCGTTTCAACCGCACTTGCCATTTCCCAGAATTGGGCTTGCAAAGCTGGTGTCATACTGGGATGCCCCTCCCCCGGCAGCCATTTTGAGAGGGTCGGGGGATGTATACTAGCTATAGTAGCAGGGCTTGACATTAACTTTTTGAGGCACAGTGTCATCTGGACGGTCTTTTTTTATTATTTTTTTCTCAACTTTTTTTTGGACAAATAAATAAGACCCCCTTGGCCCCCTCCACTCCACAGTCCATAGTCTGCATACAGCACAAAGCTGCTAGGAGCATCACAGAAAAAGTGAAACCAAAAGCCACAGCTATATAGTAGCAGGTCTTGACATTAACTTTTTGAGGCAGAGTGTCCTCTGGACAAGTACATTTCCCTTTCACTTGTCCAGGCACAAAAGTCACTTTGTTAATTTGCCATCTCATAGTCTTTTTTATTTTATTTCTTTGGACAAATAAATAAGACCCCCTTGGCCCCCTCCACTCCACACGCCATAGTCTATCCAGCACAAAGCTGCTAGGAGCGTCACAGAAAAAGTGAAACCAAAAGCCACAAGTACATTTAAAAATGTTCCTTAGAGCTAGTACGCTGCATGCATGCATTGAGGCTCAACTTTATTATTTTTTTATTATTATTATTTTTTGCGCTGCAGAAAGGCTCATAGACATTTGGCTTGTCCTGGTGTCCGGGACAATTATAAATCCTTATGAACATGTTAATTAAAAATGTACTTGACCGTGATAAATGGGTTACAAAATCGTGGGATAGAGATTTAACGAAAAATAATTAAATATACTTGTTGCTTTTGGTTTCACTTTTTCTGTGATGCTCCTAGCAGCTTTGTGCTGTATGCAGACTATGGACTGTGGAGTGGAGGGGACCAAGGAGGTCTTATTTATTTGTCCAAAGACTGAAATGGCTAATTGACCAGTTACTTTTGTGCCTGGACAAGTGAATGGGAAATGTACTTGTCCAGATGACACTGTGCCTCAAAAAGTTAATGTCAAGCCCTGCTACTATAGCTAGTATATATCCCCCGACCCTCCCAAAATGGCTGCCGGGGGAGGGGCATCCCAGTATGACACCAGCTTTGCAAGCCCAATTGGACTTTTCTTGTTTCCATTGTTGTCCTATGTAATCAATAAATCAACATAAAAATCACACACAGTATTAAGTGAGCGGTGGCTTTCACTGCATGAAAAACATTGAATATGGGAAGCTTTCACTCGGGTAAATCCCCTCATTCCCTTAAGAATGCCTCCCTCATACCCAAGGTTATAGATACCTTCTCTGAGAAGATCATTTGCATATATTCCCCCGGCCAGCCAGCCCCCCCTTCTAGATTTTCACACCATCAGTACCCACAACCCCCCTCCTCTCTTTGTTGTGGGGAGGGGGGAGTAGGACTGCAAGAACTGATGGTGTGAAAATCTAGAAGGGGGACTGGCTGGCCGGGGGAATATATGCAAATGATCCTCTCAGAGAAGGTATCTATAACCTTGGGTATGAGGGAGGCATTCTTAAGGGAATGAGGGGATTTACCCTAGTGAAAGCTTCCCATATTCAATGTTTTTCACGCAGTGTTTGAGAATACATATTCCTATGTAATTGTTGTGGTGCCGGTTAGGGCCATGAGGCTTGTGTTGCGGGGCATACGGACGGACACACAAAGCCGGATGTAGGAGCTAAACTAATAATAATGAGGAAAAAGGACAAATGGCGGCAATATGGGGTGGCAGTGGCTCATGGGGTGGAAGCAAGCCCCCAGACACCAGGGGGAGGGCTGAAGCCAAATTGACATGGTGGCCGTTTGAGGTACTGCAGCTTTTTTACGGATGGGGCCAGAAACATAAACGCGCTGATATAAATCGAATCGCCACCCTATGAATCAAAATCGAATCGAATCGGGAGGTAAGTGAATCATCCCAGCTAGGCCTACTATTTAAGCTTCGTACGGCGACGGCAGATGACAACGGCAACCGGAAATGATCAGTGCTCGATAGATAAACCTGCCGTCGTAGCAGCCGTCTCTACTACGGCAGGAGCTAGCTTTCCACATAGCGTCTACAACGCCTGCTGCGTTGACGCGTCGCCATGGGAATAAAAGTGTTTAGTAAAAGGTGTGGGACCCCGTCGCCGACGGCTGTTTGCTTAACCATTTTGACTGCTACGGCAATCGCATCATAGCAGCCGTAGTCCCGCCTCACGTTGCGGTAGTAGAAACGGCCAACTTAAATTCCCCATTGTGTTGCCCTGTTGGGCAACCACACTAACTAGAAAAGATGCAATTGGAAGTTGCAAGTGTGGTTGCAGACGGTTGCTGACGTGACTATATTCTGTAGTAAGCTAACTGTCATGTGAAGCTCGACCAATTGATTCCCTATTGATTCCCATTCCCATTGATTCCATCAATTTCCAATGGCAGCGGAAAAGTTACCCTAGTAATCAATAAAGTTACGTCATTGATGATGAAAGTTACGTCATTTTTGAGGAGTTACCCTGCCATTTCCAATGGCAGCGGAAAAAAAGTTACATATTCTATTTGTACCTACCAGACCGGGGCTCCATACAGGACCACTGCGTCTTATTGTAAATCTGGTTATTTATCTCGCTCGAAAATTCCATTTCTCACTACATGCCTGTAGTATGTAATGTCTGCATCCATCGTTTGTTTACATCCAGCTCCGCCATTATTGCCGTAAAGCCGTGAACTTTGAACTCCCGACATCATCTCCCGCCGCGCGCAGGTCCTAGGAGAACATGGGGCCGACAGGAGCAGCAGAAAGACTAGCCCCAATCTCTCACCCACACATCCTACCTTGAGGAGGCAGCCACACCCAGGACCGCGTGCGCCATGGAAGTTCGGTATCTTCCATGGCGCACGCAAGAGACGACCGGTTTGCCACCGTACGTACATATCTCCTGGACCGAAGACCCCCTGGAGAGGGTCCAGGACACTGACACACCTCTGGGAAAATTAGCCCTCAGTCCTTCCTGCATGGGGATGCCATTTCAGGTATAGGCCAGCTTAATGGCCTCCACTTCCTCCGGAGACCCTGGCCATAGGAGATAAAAAAAGCTGAGTCGACGACCTGCCTTGGTCTTGTGACAGTAAAGCCGCAATTAAGGCTCTTGCCAGGCAGAGACAATGCAGTCGTTTTTGTCCTCCTCCGAAGAGAACAGAGGTGTATGGAAGGCCACCAGTTCGTAAGAGAACCTCATGCATTCCGGGCCCACCGAGAGTTGCCTGACTGCGAGCGCCAGACATCTCACACTACGTTCACTACGTTTCACTCCGGGAGAGTCTGAGATTACCAGGGCAGATTCTATTTCGGCGTGGGCGGGCTAAAGCCTATTGACGTCACACACACACACACACACATACACACACACACACGCGACGTGGCGTGACATTGCAAAAATACGTTATTTCTCATAACATATTATATGTCTGCATGTTTACGTTAGTGCAAAATGGTATTAAAACGTGAGGAAACGGCACTATTTCATAGTTTATTAATAATACGAGTCGAGTCTGACTCCGCCATGACAGTTTTCACGGACCAATCAGAGTCCACTAGACTCTCGAGTGGGCAGAGGACACCAATCAGAGTCCACGAGCGAGTCTCACGTGAGCTCAAGAGCTCTGTTTGGAGGGGGCTGGGACCGGAGCATAGAGTTCACGTGCCCCAAGCATACAACCCTGATTGGCCCATTCAATGCGCCCGCTCTTCAACCACCCACCAACACGGGGGGGTGATGTGCGGACTGAAGTGTCAGGCTACACCGAGAGTGCATGAATGTCACCTACCGTTTAGCCGTCATCAGAGCGACCAAGAGAACGATCATGAGACTGAGGACCTTGGCCGTGACATCAGCTGTGGTGATGTCTGTCTCTGCGTACTTCCTATGACGTTAGTCTCGTGTGACGCTAGTCTCGTACTACGGACACACAAAGCTTTATGTAGGAGCGGTTAGCACTGCTCAAAATGGTATTCACGTTCTATTACTATATTTTGTAAATCACAATGCAAGGTCGGACCTATAACTGACGACCAACAGAGGCCAACAGAGAACTAGGAATACTGTTCCTACGAAACAGTGTGGGCTCGCATGTCGCATTCAATCCCTCAGATCCCCGATATAAAGATTTCAGAGAACATACTACAAAAGATTTCACGTGGATGTTGTTGTTATTTATATCAGGTCGCAGGTGTTGGTGGTGATGTCACCAAGAACGCTGCTACTCATTGGCTAAAGGCCCTGCCTTTGTACTGTCGGTATTTTTATTTTTGGAGAATAAACTTGGTCTAAAATATTTGGGAGAACATACTGGTCTCGCTGTTCAGCGAGCCCACAACTAGAGGTTATGAACATAACCACGGTTCTTTTAACTCTGTGAGCGAGACAATCACTATGGGACACAGCGCCTCTCAAGCGATGCACCAAGCTCTGATTGACGCAAAGCGTCGCATCGCGTGCTAGTCGGTACAAGACTGGTGAGGCCAGGCCTCCCTGCTTGTTGACAGCACAAATGTTTCGATCCTGATCAGGACATGGCAACCCTGAATGATTAAAGGTCCGCTGTCACGCCCCGAAATTATAATAGTATGATACAGTAGGTCACGTGGTCTATCTTAAAACACTTCCCATCGCCCGCAGCGTAGTTCCCTCCACTGCCCGCCTACCAATACCAGCCAGGGAGCTTATTGAATCCGTAGGAGGAGACATGCGCAGGGAGTTGGAGGAGAAAGAAGGCAGACAGCCTCTTTACTAGTCTGGAGAAATGCAGATAAACACTGCGTTTCCATTTCATCAATATATATATATATATATATATATATATCGTTCTTCAAATCACTTACTGAAACTATTAACGTTATGGAGAACGCATTCTACTCAGCCAGCCACGATGTAGTATCGTGTCTGTGTGTGTGTGTGTGTGTGTGTGTGTGTGTGTGTGTGTGTGTGTGTGTGTGTGTGTGTGTGTGTGTGTGTGTGTGTGTGGCCGTGCGATGCGATGTGACGCAAGCGAGCAATGTGTGTCTTTAGCTTTAGCTTTAGTGCTAGCCCAGTAGCCCTGTGGTAGCAGAGAAGTTGCTTTCTGAGGGCTGCGAGAGGCCACTTTAACTAACTCTAGATTATCTGCATTTTAAAGATTATTATTTACAGTATTTAGATGTATTCTAATTAATTATTATTAGGAGAACAACGCCAAAAACTGCAATGCGAGGGAACGCACGCTCTGTTCTTGGTCCCTGCATATTTCCTCCCTCAAAGTTACTTGTTACGCTTGAAGCTCACCGGCAAGACCATCACCCTGGAGGTCGAGCCGAGCGATAACGACGTGCCCGACTACACTACAGCATCCAGAAGGAGTCTGCCATCCACCTGGTGCTGCGTCTGAGTGGTGGAATGGACCGAGGCACGGACCACGGCACGACCTTCCGTCTGGACGATGAGCCGTGGGACAGCAACCAAGAGACGTCATGGTCATGGTCAAGATCGAGTCCGACTACAAGATCCAGAAGGGCCACACCCAGTGGTGCAGTGGTGATTCAATGTTTGGGGGGTCGCGGACGTCGCTCGACACCTACAATACAGGTCTATTGATATGCAAATAGGCTAGTTTCTTTGTTAAAAGGTTGTCGAGGTGTGAACTTCGGGGGGTGCGAGACCGGCTCAGAAAAGGTTTGGGTCATCGGGGGCGCGCGACCCAAGACCACTGCAACACTGGCCACACCATCCACCACGTCATGGGCCAGACCTCCGGGAAGCTTGGGTCAGTTCGGTTGGTTCGATTCCCATTTACAACTGCCTGTCAGGGTGGGGGGCCCCCAGTTCAAATAATGACTAGAAAGATGCAATTTGAAATTGCAAGTGTGGTTGCCGTGACGCGAGTCTCACTTGCAAATGAATTCCGTCTTACCATTTGAATTTACCCCATTCAAGTCCATAGGCCTGACCTAAGTTTACTGAAAAAACGTCAAATATTATTCAAACATTTCAAAAAAATATATATATATGTTGCTACATACTGTACATGTACTGTAATACACTAAAATGTGTTCCTGGCCTGAATGGGTTAATTCAATAATAAATTAATGGCCAGGGTCTGTCACCTCCATATTTCGGAAAAAGGTAAAATTTTAATTAAAGTCAAGAAAATTAATTCAAATTTTTATATATATATAAATATCTAACCATTAAAGGAGCAAACTCACACTCTAACGCTCTAACTCACTCACTCACTCACGCTCTAACGCTCACGCTTATCTACGTTTATCTATTCACTCGCTTCAGCAACTGATCCCAAAGTTCACATGGTATTGGTCATTAGCATAATACCAACGGTGACGGAGCCCGAATTTCACTTCTCCCAAATTAAAGCTGTTTATTAGCGTTTTCTTAGCCTGTTGTCAGGGTTACGGTCCGTTCCTCCAGGCCATGGGATCTGTAGCCCCACACACACACACACACACACACACACACACACACACACACACACACACACACACACACACACACACACACACACACACACACACGATAAACGCCCTGTCCAAGTGACTACAATGGAGCTAATGGCTAGGCTAGGCTAGGCCTAGGCTAGGCTAGGCTAGGCTAGTAAATAAAGAAAGAGTCGCAAACGAGTGACGTCAGCGCCTTCACTAGTGAATGGCTTGTCGCATTATAACTCTATGGGCTGTCGTCGCCACCTGGTGGTGATTGGTGTGTGGTGAACGACAAAACAAGCGCTCTTACATAGAACGTCCTGAGTTACCCAAACATACTGTAAACATATATATATATATATATATAATATATATAATATATATATGTGTGTGTGTATGTATGTATGTATGTATGTCATGTATGTATGTATGTATGTATATATATATAGTATATATATATTATATATATATATATATATATATATATATATATATATATGATATAATTTTTTTCTTGTCTTTTTTTTAAAGCCAAGATTTGTAATCCTTCTTTCTCAGGGTCCCTGGAACAACATATTTTAAGATGGGTTGGTACAGTAACAGGTCTCACTGTCTCTCCAGCTCTTTAACAAAAACATTTTCAGGGTAGGTTGCACATTTTCAGCGAATCGGGAGAGAGCTTCCATCAGCTTCAATTTGACAGTGTGTTCCAGTTCCAAGGGAGTTAGCCTATCACCAGTGAAGTTGTCTTCATAAATGGACGTCGCACGACATGACACGGCGTTCCTCCTTTCCACTCTCCTCTTCTAGCTTCAAGAAGAGTCCCCATATTGGGCATGGCTTTCACCAAACTCCATTTCCATCCTGGCCATAACAAGGCATATCCAAGTCGACAGACACAAGGTTCCCCATGTAATCTATGCTCTTTCCAAATATGGATGCAACAACATGTCAACATCATGCATATGTTAGCAAAAGCAAAGGGGTATAAATGCAATTGGCATGTGAGTTGAAATGAATTTAGGATACCAAAGCTGTTACTACACCCTGGGCATATATTACGACTGTAGCAAACAGTCTATTCAGAAGTTTTAGAAGTTTTAAGACGTTTTGTTGGACAACTGACAAGATCAGACAGAGTGAGTACCAAACAGTTGTCTCTGGCCGACGACAACATGAACGCCAATAAGACTAAGGTCTTATTGGCGTTCTCCTTGTTGGTTTTGGCCACTGCAATTTTCGCCAGCAGTAACATGGTCAATCCCAAGATGGGAGATCTCAAAGATTACGACCAGCAGGCCGCCAGTCTCGTTGGGGCGGCTAAGAAGATGTTGAAAGACGATGTCTTGGTTCGTGACGCGACCAAGAGGGTGAAAGAGTCTTCCGGAGGCATCCTACGGGATGAGATGTGCCACAATTTGACCCACAATATGACATTGGTCACTGAATCCACTCAGGACCAACAGCATGGTTTGTGACGCGAGGGTGAAAGAGTCTTGACCGGAGAGAGACTCCCGGGCTATGAATTGACCAAAAATATGACCGTGACATTGGTCACGGAATCCTCTCAGGACCACAGCATGGTGCAGAAGGTTCAGTCCTTCCAGGGCCACAATAGCTCGTATGATATCTCTCAGGATGATATTTGCCAAATGTATTTGGAAGTCTGTTTCACCGATATGAATATCGCACTTTCTGCCAGCAAGCAATGTAAGAAGCTCTTATCCGCCTGCCAAGAGAGCAATGCCAAATGCACAGGAAAATTGTCGGCCTGTGCACTTGACCTTGCTGTCCTCAAGAAGAGATTTCCCCCCAGGATTTTCAAACATTTTTGGCCCAGTAAGAGAAATGACTTGACTTACTTCTATGTTATCGCAAAACATTTAGAAGGGGGAGTCGCCCAAAGTGAGTGCCGGAGAATGAGGGGAGAGCTTGCTACTCCGCGTAATTGGGAAGAGTATTTCTATATATCAGAAATTCTTCAGGAAAATTTTGGCGTTCAAGAATTCTGGTTGAGTATGTATTCAGAATGGTTCTGTAGCAACTGGTATTTGTATTGGGGTAGGTGGTATTGTGATAATGGAAAATGGACTCATCCGTCTTGGGTTGGTTACAGCGCTATTCAGTATCCTCATTTTAAAGCATTAATTCCAGGATGGCCACCAGGTTTTGAAAGAAGTGGATATGGTTGGGCACAAGCCGTGAAAGTCAATCATCATTATTGGCATGCTAAATTACTCTTTAACCATAACCGTTTTTTCGCTGTTTGTGAAATCCACGTGTAAGTGGTGCTGACAGACTTTGAATGTACGGAGTGGGGATTATAGTCTAATAAATGCTCATGGGCTCGTGCATGTATTTTTCACCCTGCCTGCAGTTCCAGCTTTGGCCACCATCGCTTGTGCTTCAAGTATAGCCCTGGGATCTGGGGGCTTGAGTGGAGCAGGGGCAGAGGCAGCCAGAGAAGGTTTAATTCAAGGACATCAATCCCGCGTACCCAGAAGGCGGGAAGATGAGTCGGTATTTCAGAGGGCCCGGCGGCCTCCTGGTTTACGAGGAAGTTACTTTGATGGCAGTGAGCAGACTATAGACAACCTAAATGGTTAACTTCTCTGTAAGCCCAACATCCATTGAGTTCGATAGATTTTTTTCTTTCCCCTTTTTTTTTTACATTAGACAAGATTGTTCATTCTTCACTTGACATCACATTGTCTAATACTAATATAAATGAACGAAATTCATCAGCGGATTCCTTGTGATTCCAGTCGTTTCAACCGCACTTGCCATTTCCCAGAATTGGGCTTGCAAAGCTGGTGTCATACTGGGATGCCCCTCCCCCGGCAGCCATTTTGAGAGGGTCGGGGGATGTATACTAGCTATAGTAGCAGGGCTTGACATTAACTTTTTGAGGCACAGTGTCATCTGGACGGTCTTTTTTTATTATTTTTTTCTCAACTTTTTTTTGGACAAATAAATAAGACCCCCTTGGCCCCCTCCACTCCACAGTCCATAGTCTGCATACAGCACAAAGCTGCTAGGAGCATCACAGAAAAAGTGAAACCAAAAGCCACAGCTATATAGTAGCAGGTCTTGACATTAACTTTTTGAGGCAGAGTGTCCTCTGGACAAGTACATTTCCCTTTCACTTGTCCAGGCACAAAAGTCACTTTGTTAATTTGCCATCTCATAGTCTTTTTTATTTTATTTCTTTGGACAAATAAATAAGACCCCCTTGGCCCCCTCCACTCCACACGCCATAGTCTATCCAGCACAAAGCTGCTAGGAGCGTCACAGAAAAAGTGAAACCAAAAGCCACAAGTACATTTAAAAATGTTCCTTAGAGCTAGTACGCTGCATGCATGCATTGAGGCTCAACTTTATTATTTTTTTATTATTATTATTTTTTGCGCTGCAGAAAGGCTCATAGACATTTGGCTTGTCCTGGTGTCCGGGACAATTATAAATCCTTATGAACATGTTAATTAAAAATGTACTTGACCGTGATAAATGGGTTACAAAATCGTGGGATAGAGATTTAACGAAAAATAATTAAATATACTTGTTGCTTTTGGTTTCACTTTTTCTGTGATGCTCCTAGCAGCTTTGTGCTGTATGCAGACTATGGACTGTGGAGTGGAGGGGACCAAGGAGGTCTTATTTATTTGTCCAAAGACTGAAATGGCTAATTGACCAGTTACTTTTGTGCCTGGACAAGTGAATGGGAAATGTACTTGTCCAGATGACACTGTGCCTCAAAAAGTTAATGTCAAGCCCTGCTACTATAGCTAGTATATATCCCCCGACCCTCCCAAAATGGCTGCCGGGGGAGGGGCATCCCAGTATGACACCAGCTTTGCAAGCCCAATTGGACTTTTCTTGTTTCCATTGTTGTCCTATGTAATCAATAAATCAACATAAAAATCACACACAGTATTAAGTGAGCGGTGGCTTTCACTGCATGAAAAACATTGAATATGGGAAGCTTTCACTCGGGTAAATCCCCTCATTCCCTTAAGAATGCCTCCCTCATACCCAAGGTTATAGATACCTTCTCTGAGAAGATCATTTGCATATATTCCCCCGGCCAGCCAGCCCCCCCTTCTAGATTTTCACACCATCAGTACCCACAACCCCCCTCCTCTCTTTGTTGTGGGGAGGGGGGAGTAGGACTGCAAGAACTGATGGTGTGAAAATCTAGAAGGGGGACTGGCTGGCCGGGGGAATATATGCAAATGATCCTCTCAGAGAAGGTATCTATAACCTTGGGTATGAGGGAGGCATTCTTAAGGGAATGAGGGGATTTACCCTAGTGAAAGCTTCCCATATTCAATGTTTTTCACGCAGTGTTTGAGAATACATATTCCTATGTAATTGTTGTGGTGCCGGTTAGGGCCATGAGGCTTGTGTTGCGGGGCATACGGACGGACACACAAAGCCGGATGTAGGAGCTAAACTAATAATAATGAGGAAAAAGGACAAATGGCGGCAATATGGGGTGGCAGTGGCTCATGGGGTGGAAGCAAGCCCCCAGACACCAGGGGGAGGGCTGAAGCCAAATTGACATGGTGGCCGTTTGAGGTACTGCAGCTTTTTTACGGATGGGGCCAGAAACATAAACGCGCTGATATAAATCGAATCGCCACCCTATGAATCAAAATCGAATCGAATCGGGAGGTAAGTGAATCATCCCAGCTAGGCCTACTATTTAAGCTTCGTACGGCGACGGCAGATGACAACGGCAACCGGAAATGATCAGTGCTCGATAGATAAACCTGCCGTCGTAGCAGCCGTCTCTACTACGGCAGGAGCTAGCTTTCCACATAGCGTCTACAACGCCTGCTGCGTTGACGCGTCGCCATGGGAATAAAAGTGTTTAGTAAAAGGTGTGGGACCCCGTCGCCGACGGCTGTTTGCTTAACCATTTTGACTGCTACGGCAATCGCATCATAGCAGCCGTAGTCCCGCCTCACGTTGCGGTAGTAGAAACGGCCAACTTAAATTCCCCATTGTGTTGCCCTGTTGGGCAACCACACTAACTAGAAAAGATGCAATTGGAAGTTGCAAGTGTGGTTGCAGACGGTTGCTGACGTGACTATATTCTGTAGTAAGCTAACTGTCATGTGAAGCTCGACCAATTGATTCCCTATTGATTCCCATTCCCATTGATTCCATCAATTTCCAATGGCAGCGGAAAAGTTACCCTAGTAATCAATAAAGTTACGTCATTGATGATGAAAGTTACGTCATTTTTGAGGAGTTACCCTGCCATTTCCAATGGCAGCGGAAAAAAAGTTACATATTCTATTTGTACCTACCAGACCGGGGCTCCATACAGGACCACTGCGTCTTATTGTAAATCTGGTTATTTATCTCGCTCGAAAATTCCATTTCTCACTACATGCCTGTAGTATGTAATGTCTGCATCCATCGTTTGTTTACATCCAGCTCCGCCATTATTGCCGTAAAGCCGTGAACTTTGAACTCCCGACATCATCTCCCGCCGCGCGCAGGTCCTAGGAGAACATGGGGCCGACAGGAGCAGCAGAAAGACTAGCCCCAATCTCTCACCCACACATCCTACCTTGAGGAGGCAGCCACACCCAGGACCGCGTGCGCCATGGAAGTTCGGTATCTTCCATGGCGCACGCAAGAGACGACCGGTTTGCCACCGTACGTACATATCTCCTGGACCGAAGACCCCCTGGAGAGGGTCCAGGACACTGACACACCTCTGGGAAAATTAGCCCTCAGTCCTTCCTGCATGGGGATGCCATTTCAGGTATAGGCCAGCTTAATGGCCTCCACTTCCTCCGGAGACCCTGGCCATAGGAGATAAAAAAAGCTGAGTCGACGACCTGCCTTGGTCTTGTGACAGTAAAGCCGCAATTAAGGCTCTTGCCAGGCAGAGACAATGCAGTCGTTTTTGTCCTCCTCCGAAGAGAACAGAGGTGTATGGAAGGCCACCAGTTCGTAAGAGAACCTCATGCATTCCGGGCCCACCGAGAGTTGCCTGACTGCGAGCGCCAGACATCTCACACTACGTTCACTACGTTTCACTCCGGGAGAGTCTGAGATTACCAGGGCAGATTCTATTTCGGCGTGGGCGGGCTAAAGCCTATTGACGTCACACACACACACACACACATACACACACACACACGCGACGTGGCGTGACATTGCAAAAATACGTTATTTCTCATAACATATTATATGTCTGCATGTTTACGTTAGTGCAAAATGGTATTAAAACGTGAGGAAACGGCACTATTTCATAGTTTATTAATAATACGAGTCGAGTCTGACTCCGCCATGACAGTTTTCACGGACCAATCAGAGTCCACTAGACTCTCGAGTGGGCAGAGGACACCAATCAGAGTCCACGAGCGAGTCTCACGTGAGCTCAAGAGCTCTGTTTGGAGGGGGCTGGGACCGGAGCATAGAGTTCACGTGCCCCAAGCATACAACCCTGATTGGCCCATTCAATGCGCCCGCTCTTCAACCACCCACCAACACGGGGGGGTGATGTGCGGACTGAAGTGTCAGGCTACACCGAGAGTGCATGAATGTCACCTACCGTTTAGCCGCCATCAGAGCGACCAAGAGAACGATCATGAGACTGAGGACCTTGGCCGTGACATCAGCTGTGGTGATGTCTGTCTCTGCGTACTTCCTATGACGTTAGTCTCGTGTGACGCTAGTCTCGTACTACGGACACACAAAGCTTTATGTAGGAGCGGTTAGCACTGCTCAAAATGGTATTCACGTTCTATTACTATATTTTGTAAATCACAATGCAAGGTCGGACCTATAACTGACGACCAACAGAGGCCAACAGAGAACTAGGAATACTGTTCCTACGAAACAGTGTGGGCTCGCATGTCGCATTCAATCCCTCAGATCCCCGATATAAAGATTTCAGAGAACATACTACAAAAGATTTCACGTGGATGTTGTTGTTATTTATATCAGGTCGCAGGTGTTGGTGGTGATGTCACCAAGAACGCTGCTACTCATTGGCTAAAGGCCCTGCCTTTGTACTGTCGGTATTTTTATTTTTGGAGAATAAACTTGGTCTAAAATATTTGGGAGAACATACTGGTCTCGCTGTTCAGCGAGCCCACAACTAGAGGTTATGAACATAACCACGGTTCTTTTAACTCTGTGAGCGAGACAATCACTATGGGACACAGCGCCTCTCAAGCGATGCACCAAGCTCTGATTGACGCAAAGCGTCGCAT
>NC_137824.1:14866869-14881869 GCF_963921795.1 Nannobrachium achirus | reverse complement strand
TAATCCTTCTTTCTCAGGGTCCCTGGAACAACATATTTTAAGATGGGTTGGTACAGTAACAGGTCTCACTGTCTCTCCAGCTCTTTAACAAAAACATTTTCAGGGTAGGTTGCACATTTTCAGCGAATCGGGAGAGAGCTTCCATCAGCTTCAATTTGACAGTGTGTTCCAGTTCCAAGGGAGTTAGCCTATCACCAGTGAAGTTGTCTTCATAAATGGACGTCGCACGACATGACACGGCGTTCCTCCTTTCCACTCTCCTCTTCTAGCTTCAAGAAGAGTCCCATATTTGGGCATGGCTTCACCAAACTCCATTTCCATCCTGGCCATAACAAGGCATATCCAAGTCGACAGACACAAGGTTCCCCCATGTAATCTATGCTCTTTTCAAATATGGATGCAACAACATGTCAACATCATGCATATGTTAGCAAAAGCAAAGGGGTATAAATGCAATTGGCATGTGAGTTGAAATGATTTAGGATACCAAAGCTGTTACTACACCCTGGGCATATATTACGACTGTAGCAAACAGTCTATTCAGAAGTTTTAGAAGTTTTAAGACGTTTTGTTGGACAACTGACAAGATCAGACAGAGTGAGTACCAAACAGTTGTCTCTGGCCGACGACAACATGAACGCCAATAAGACTAAGGTCTTATTGGCGTTCTCCTTGTTGGTTTTGGCCACTGCAATTTTCGCCAGCAGTAACATGGTCAATCCCAAGATGGGAGATCTCAAAGATTACGACCAGCAGGCCGCCAGTCTCGTTGGGGCGGCTAAGAAGATGTTGAAAGACGATGTCTTGGTTCGTGACGCGACCAAGAGGGTGAAAGAGTCTTCCGGAGGCATCCTACGGGATGAGATGTGCCACAATTTGACCCACAATATGACATTGGTCACTGAATCCACTCAGGACCACAGCATGGTTTGTGACGCGAGGGTGAAAGAGTTTGACCGGAGAGAGACTCCCGGAGGCATGCTACGGGATGAGATGTGCTATGAATTGACCAAAAATATGACCGTGACATTGGTCACGGAATCCTCTCAGGACCACAGCATGGTGCAGAAGGTTCAGTCCTTCCAGGGCCACAATAGCTCGTATGATATCTCTCAGGATGATATTTGCCAAATGTATTTGGAAGTCTGTTTCACCGATATGAATATCGCACTTTCTGCCAGCAAGCAATGTAAGAAGCTCTTATCCGCCTGCCAAGAGAGCAATGCCAAATGCACAGGAAAATTGTCGGCCTGTGCACTTGACCTTGCTGTCCTCAAGAAGAGATTTCCCCCCAGGATTTTCAAACATTTTTGGCCCAGTAAGAGAAATGACTTGACTTACTTCTATGTTATCGCAAAACATTTAGAAGGGGGAGTCGCCCAAAGTGAGTGCCGGAGAATGAGGGGAGAGCTTGCTACTCCGCGTAATTGGGAAGAGTATTTCTATATATCAGAAATTCTTCAGGAAAATTTTGGCGTTCAAGAATTCTGGTTGAGTATGTATTCAGAATGGTTCTGTAGCAACTGGTATTTGTATTGGGGTAGGTGGTATTGTGATAATGGAAAATGGACTCATCCGTCTTGGGTTGGTTACAGCGCTATTCAGTATCCTCATTTTAAAAAATTAATTCCAGGATGGCCACCAGGTTTTGAAAGAAGTGGATATGGTTGGGCACAAGCCGTGAAAGTCAATCATCATTATTGGCATGCTAAATTACTCTTTAACCATAACCGTTTTTTCGCTGTTTGTGAAATCCACGTGTAAGTGGTGCTGACAGACTTTGAATGTACGGAGTGGGGATTATAGTCTAATAAATGCTCATGGGCTCGTGCATGTATTTTTCACCCTGCCTGCAGTTCCAGCTTTGGCCACCATCGCTTGTGCTTCAAGTATAGCCCTGGGTTCTGGGGGCTTGAGTGGAGCAGGGGCAGAGGCAGCCAGAGAAGGTTTAATTCAAGGACATCAATCCCGCGTACCCAGAAGGCGGGAAGATGAGTCGGTATTTCAGAGGGCCCGGCGGCCTCCTGGTTTACGAGGAAGTTACTTTGATGGCAGTGAGCAGACTATAGACAACCTAAATGGTTAACTTCTCTGTAAGCCCAACATCCATTGAGTTCGATAGATTTTTTTCTTTCCCCTTTTTTTTTTTACATTAGACAAGATTGTTCATTCTTCACTTGACATCACATTGTCTAATACTAATATAAATGAACGAAATTCATCAGCGGATTCCTTGTGATTCCAGTCGTTTCAACCGCACTTGCCATTTCCCAGAATTGGGCTTGCAAAGCTGGTGTCATACTGGGATGCCCCTCCCCCGGCAGCCATTTTGAGAGGGTCGGGGGATGTATACTAGCTATAGTAGCAGGGCTTGACATTAACTTTTTGAGGCACAGTGTCATCTGGACGGTCTTTTTTTATTATTTTTTTCTCAACTTTTTTTTGGACAAATAAATAAGACCCCCTTGGCCCCCTCCACTCCACAGTCCATAGTCTGCATACAGCACAAAGCTGCTAGGAGCATCACAGAAAAAGTGAAACCAAAAGCCACAGCTATATAGTAGCAGGTCTTGACATTAACTTTTTGAGGCAGAGTGTCCTCTGGACAAGTACATTTCCCTTTCACTTGTCCAGGCACAAAAGTCACTTTGTTAATTTGCCATCTCATAGTCTTTTTTATTTTATTTCTTTGGACAAATAAATAAGACCCCCTTGGCCCCCTCCACTCCACACGCCATAGTCTATCCAGCACAAAGCTGCTAGGAGCGTCACAGAAAAAGTGAAACCAAAAGCCACAAGTACATTTAAAAATGTTCCTTAGAGCTAGTACGCTGCATGCATGCATTGAGGCTCAACTTTATTATTTTTTTATTATTATTATTTTTTGCGCTGCAGAAAGGCTCATAGACATTTGGCTTGTCCTGGTGTCCGGGACAATTATAAATCCTTATGAACATGTTAATTAAAAATGTACTTGACCGTGATAAATGGGTTACAAAATCGTGGGATAGAGATTTAACGAAAAATAATTAAATATACTTGTTGCTTTTGGTTTCACTTTTTCTGTGATGCTCCTAGCAGCTTTGTGCTGTATGCAGACTATGGACTGTGGAGTGGAGGGGACCAAGGAGGTCTTATTTATTTGTCCAAAGACTGAAATGGCTAATTGACCAGTTACTTTTGTGCCTGGACAAGTGAATGGGAAATGTACTTGTCCAGATGACACTGTGCCTCAAAAAGTTAATGTCAAGCCCTGCTACTATAGCTAGTATATATCCCCCGACCCTCCCAAAATGGCTGCCGGGGGAGGGGCATCCCAGTATGACACCAGCTTTGCAAGCCCAATTGGACTTTTCTTGTTTCCATTGTTGTCCTATGTAATCAATAAATCAACATAAAAATCACACACAGTATTAAGTGAGCGGTGGCTTTCACTGCATGAAAAACATTGAATATGGGAAGCTTTCACTCGGGTAAATCCCCTCATTCCCTTAAGAATGCCTCCCTCATACCCAAGGTTATAGATACCTTCTCTGAGAAGATCATTTGCATATATTCCCCCGGCCAGCCAGCCCCCCCTTCTAGATTTTCACACCATCAGTACCCACAACCCCCCTCCTCTCTTTGTTGTGGGGAGGGGGGAGTAGGACTGCAAGAACTGATGGTGTGAAAATCTAGAAGGGGGACTGGCTGGCCGGGGGAATATATGCAAATGATCCTCTCAGAGAAGGTATCTATAACCTTGGGTATGAGGGAGGCATTCTTAAGGGAATGAGGGGATTTACCCTAGTGAAAGCTTCCCATATTCAATGTTTTTCACGCAGTGTTTGAGAATACATATTCCTATGTAATTGTTGTGGTGCCGGTTAGGGCCATGAGGCTTGTGTTGCGGGGCATACGGACGGACACACAAAGCCGGATGTAGGAGCTAAACTAATAATAATGAGGAAAAAGGACAAATGGCGGCAATATGGGGTGGCAGTGGCTCATGGGGTGGAAGCAAGCCCCCAGACACCAGGGGGAGGGCTGAAGCCAAATTGACATGGTGGCCGTTTGAGGTACTGCAGCTTTTTTACGGATGGGGCCAGAAACATAAACGCGCTGATATAAATCGAATCGCCACCCTATGAATCAAAATCGAATCGAATCGGGAGGTAAGTGAATCATCCCAGCTAGGCCTACTATTTAAGCTTCGTACGGCGACGGCAGATGACAACGGCAACCGGAAATGATCAGTGCTCGATAGATAAACCTGCCGTCGTAGCAGCCGTCTCTACTACGGCAGGAGCTAGCTTTCCACATAGCGTCTACAACGCCTGCTGCGTTGACGCGTCGCCATGGGAATAAAAGTGTTTAGTAAAAGGTGTGGGACCCCGTCGCCGACGGCTGTTTGCTTAACCATTTTGACTGCTACGGCAATCGCATCATAGCAGCCGTAGTCCCGCCTCACGTTGCGGTAGTAGAAACGGCCAACTTAAATTCCCCATTGTGTTGCCCTGTTGGGCAACCACACTAACTAGAAAAGATGCAATTGGAAGTTGCAAGTGTGGTTGCAGACGGTTGCTGACGTGACTATATTCTGTAGTAAGCTAACTGTCATGTGAAGCTCGACCAATTGATTCCCTATTGATTCCCATTCCCATTGATTCCATCAATTTCCAATGGCAGCGGAAAAGTTACCCTAGTAATCAATAAAGTTACGTCATTGATGATGAAAGTTACGTCATTTTTGAGGAGTTACCCTGCCATTTCCAATGGCAGCGGAAAAAAAGTTACATATTCTATTTGTACCTACCAGACCGGGGCTCCATACAGGACCACTGCGTCTTATTGTAAATCTGGTTATTTATCTCGCTCGAAAATTCCATTTCTCACTACATGCCTGTAGTATGTAATGTCTGCATCCATCGTTTGTTTACATCCAGCTCCGCCATTATTGCCGTAAAGCCGTGAACTTTGAACTCCCGACATCATCTCCCGCCGCGCGCAGGTCCTAGGAGAACATGGGGCCGACAGGAGCAGCAGAAAGACTAGCCCCAATCTCTCACCCACACATCCTACCTTGAGGAGGCAGCCACACCCAGGACCGCGTGCGCCATGGAAGTTCGGTATCTTCCATGGCGCACGCAAGAGACGACCGGTTTGCCACCGTACGTACATATCTCCTGGACCGAAGACCCCCTGGAGAGGGTCCAGGACACTGACACACCTCTGGGAAAATTAGCCCTCAGTCCTTCCTGCATGGGGATGCCATTTCAGGTATAGGCCAGCTTAATGGCCTCCACTTCCTCCGGAGACCCTGGCCATAGGAGATAAAAAAAGCTGAGTCGACGACCTGCCTTGGTCTTGTGACAGTAAAGCCGCAATTAAGGCTCTTGCCAGGCAGAGACAATGCAGTCGTTTTTGTCCTCCTCCGAAGAGAACAGAGGTGTATGGAAGGCCACCAGTTCGTAAGAGAACCTCATGCATTCCGGGCCCACCGAGAGTTGCCTGACTGCGAGCGCCAGACATCTCACACTACGTTCACTACGTTTCACTCCGGGAGAGTCTGAGATTACCAGGGCAGATTCTATTTCGGCGTGGGCGGGCTAAAGCCTATTGACGTCACACACACACACACACACATACACACACACACACGCGACGTGGCGTGACATTGCAAAAATACGTTATTTCTCATAACATATTATATGTCTGCATGTTTACGTTAGTGCAAAATGGTATTAAAACGTGAGGAAACGGCACTATTTCATAGTTTATTAATAATACGAGTCGAGTCTGACTCCGCCATGACAGTTTTCACGGACCAATCAGAGTCCACTAGACTCTCGAGTGGGCAGAGGACACCAATCAGAGTCCACGAGCGAGTCTCACGTGAGCTCAAGAGCTCTGTTTGGAGGGGGCTGGGACCGGAGCATAGAGTTCACGTGCCCCAAGCATACAACCCTGATTGGCCCATTCAATGCGCCCGCTCTTCAACCACCCACCAACACGGGGGGGTGATGTGCGGACTGAAGTGTCAGGCTACACCGAGAGTGCATGAATGTCACCTACCGTTTAGCCGTCATCAGAGCGACCAAGAGAACGATCATGAGACTGAGGACCTTGGCCGTGACATCAGCTGTGGTGATGTCTGTCTCTGCGTACTTCCTATGACGTTAGTCTCGTGTGACGCTAGTCTCGTACTACGGACACACAAAGCTTTATGTAGGAGCGGTTAGCACTGCTCAAAATGGTATTCACGTTCTATTACTATATTTTGTAAATCACAATGCAAGGTCGGACCTATAACTGACGACCAACAGAGGCCAACAGAGAACTAGGAATACTGTTCCTACGAAACAGTGTGGGCTCGCATGTCGCATTCAATCCCTCAGATCCCCGATATAAAGATTTCAGAGAACATACTACAAAAGATTTCACGTGGATGTTGTTGTTATTTATATCAGGTCGCAGGTGTTGGTGGTGATGTCACCAAGAACGCTGCTACTCATTGGCTAAAGGCCCTGCCTTTGTACTGTCGGTATTTTTATTTTTGGAGAATAAACTTGGTCTAAAATATTTGGGAGAACATACTGGTCTCGCTGTTCAGCGAGCCCACAACTAGAGGTTATGAACATAACCACGGTTCTTTTAACTCTGTGAGCGAGACAATCACTATGGGACACAGCGCCTCTCAAGCGATGCACCAAGCTCTGATTGACGCAAAGCGTCGCATCGCGTGCTAGTCGGTACAAGACTGGTGAGGCCAGGCCTCCCTGCTTGTTGACAGCACAAATGTTTCGATCCTGATCAGGACATGGCAACCCTGAATGATTAAAGGTCCGCTGTCACGCCCCGAAATTATAATAGTATGATACAGTAGGTCACGTGGTCTATCTTAAAACACTTCCCATCGCCCGCAGCGTAGTTCCCTCCACTGCCCGCCTACCAATACCAGCCGGGGAGCTTATTGAATCCGTAGGAGGAGACATGCGCAGGGAGTTGGAGGAGAAAGAAGGCAGACAGCCTCTTTACTAGTCTGGAGAAATGCAGATAAACACTGCGTTTCCATTTCATCAATATATATATATATATATATATATATATCGTTCTTCAAATCACTTACTGAAACTATTAACGTTATGGAGAACGCATTCTACTCAGCCAGCCACGATGTAGTATCGTGTCTGTGTGTGTGTGTGTGTGTGTGTGTGTGTGTGTGTGTGTGTGTGTGTGTGTGTGTGTGTGTGTGTGTGTGTGTGTGGCCGTGCGATGCGATGTGACGCAAGCGAGCAATGTGTGTCTTTAGCTTTAGCTTTAGTGCTAGCCCAGTAGCCCTGTGGTAGCAGAGAAGTTGCTTTCTGAGGGCTGCGAGAGGCCACTTTAACTAACTCTAGATTATCTGCATTTTAAAGATTATTATTTACAGTATTTAGATGTATTCTAATTAATTATTATTAGGAGAACAACGCCAAAAACTGCAATGCGAGGGAACGCACGCTCTGTTCTTGGTCCCTGCATATTTCCTCCCTCAAAGTTACTTGTTACGCTTGAAGCTCACCGGCAAGACCATCACCCTGGAGGTCGAGCCGAGCGATAACGACGTGCCCGACTACACTACAGCATCCAGAAGGAGTCTGCCATCCACCTGGTGCTGCGTCTGAGTGGTGGAATGGACCGAGGCACGGACCACGGCACGACCTTCCGTCTGGACGATGAGCCGTGGGACAGCAACCAAGAGACGTCATGGTCATGGTCAAGATCGAGTCCGACTACAAGATCCAGAAGGGCCACACCCAGTGGTGCAGTGGTGATTCAATGTTTGGGGGGTCGCGGACGTCGCTCGACACCTACAATACAGGTCTATTGATATGCAAATAGGCTAGTTTCTTTGTTAAAAAGTTGTCGAGGTGTGAACTTCGGGGGGTGCGAGACCGGCTCAGAAAAGGTTTGGGTCATCGGGGGCGCGCGACCCAAGACCACTGCAACACTGGCCACACCATCCACCACGTCATGGGCCAGACCTCCGGGAAGCTTGGGTCAGTTCGGTTGGTTCGATTCCCATTTACAACTGCCTGTCAGGGTGGGGGGCCCCCAGTTCAAATAATGACTAGAAAGATGCAATTTGAAATTGCAAGTGTGGTTGCCGTGACGCGAGTCTCACTTGCAAATGAATTCCGTCTTACCATTTGAATTTACCCCATTCAAGTCCATAGGCCTGACCTAAGTTTACTGAAAAAACGTCAAATATTATTCAAACATTTCAAAAAAATATATATATATGTTGCTACATACTGTACATGTACTGTAATACACTAAAATGTGTTCCTGGCCTGAATGGGTTAATTCAATAATAAATTAATGGCCAGGGTCTGTCACCTCCATATTTCGGAAAAAGGTAAAATTTTAATTAAAGTCAAGAAAATTAATTCAAATTTTTATATATATATAAATATCTAACCATTAAAGGAGCAAACTCACACTCTAACGCTCTAACTCACTCACTCACTCACGCTCTAACGCTCACGCTTATCTACGTTTATCTATTCACTCGCTTCAGCAACTGATCCCAAAGTTCACATGGTATTGGTCATTAGCATAATACCAACGGTGACGGAGCCCGAATTTCATTTCTCCCAAATTAAAGCTGTTTATTAGCGTTTTCTTAGCCTGTTGTCAGGGTTACGGTCCGTTCCTCCAGGCCATGGGATCTGTAGCCCCACACACACACACACACACACACACACACACACACACACACACACACACACACACACACACACACACACACACACACGATAAACGCCCTGTCCAAGTGACTACAATGGAGCTAATGGCTAGGCTAGGCTAGGCTAGGCTAGGCTAGGCTAGGCTAGTAAATAAAGAAAGAGTCGCAAACGAGTGACGTCAGCGCCTTCACTAGTGAATGGCTGTCGCATTATAACTCTATGGGCTGTCGTCGCCACCTGGTGGTGATTGGTGTGTGGTGAACGACAAAACAAGCGCTCTTACATAGAACGTCCTGAGTTACCCAAACATACTGTAACATATATATATATATATATATATATATATATATATATATATATATATATATATATATGTGTGTGTGTATGTATGTATGTATGTATGTATGTATGTATGTATATATATATATATATATATATTATATATATATATATATATATATATATATATGTATATAATTTTTTTCTTGTCTTTTTTTTAAAGCCAACATTTGTAATCCTTCTTTCTCAGGGTCCCTGGAACAACATATTTTAAGATGGGTTGGTACAGTAACAGGTCTCACTGTCTCTCCAGCTCTTTAACAAAAACATTTTCAGGGTAGGTTGCACATTTTCAGCGAATCGGGAGAGAGCTTCCATCAGCTTCAATTTGACAGTGTGTTCCAGTTCCAAGGGAGTTAGCCTATCACCAGTGAAGTTGTCTTCATAAATGGACGTCGCACGACATGACACGGCGTTCCTCCTTTCCACTCTCCTCTTCTAGCTTCAAGAAGAGTCCCATATTTGGGCATGGCTTCACCAAACTCCATTTCCATCCTGGCCATAACAAGGCATATCCAAGTCGACAGACACAAGGTTCCCCCATGTAATCTATGCTCTTTCCAAATATGGATGCAACAACATGGTATAAATGCAATTGGCATGTGAGTTGAAATGATTTAGGATACCAAAGCTGTTACTACACCCTGGGCATATATTACGACTGTAGCAAACAGTCTATTCAGAAGTTTTAGAAGTTTTAAGACGTTTTGTTGGACAACTGACAAGATCAGACAGAGTGAGTACCAAACAGTTGTCTCTGGCCGACGACAACATGAACGCCAATAAGACTAAGGTCTTATTGGCGTTCTCCTTGTTGGTTTTGGCCACTGCAATTTTCGCCAGCAGTAACATGGTCAATCCCAAGATGGGAGATCTCAAAGATTACGACCAGCAGGCCGCCAGTCTCGTTGGGGCGGCTAAGAAGATGTTGAAAGACGATGTCTTGGTTCGTGACGCGACCAAGAGGGTGAAAGAGTCTTCCGGAGGCATCCTACGGGATGAGATGTGCCACAATTTGACCCACAATATGACATTGGTCACTGAATCCACTCAGGACCACAGCATGGTTTGTGACGCGAGGGTGAAAGAGTTTGACCGGAGAGAGACTCCCGGAGGCATGCTACGGGATGAGATGTGCTATGAATTGACCAAAAATATGACCGTGACATTGGTCACGGAATCCTCTCAGGACCACAGCATGGTGCAGAAGGTTCAGTCCTTCCAGGGCCACAATAGCTCGTATGATATCTCTCAGGATGATATTTGCCAAATGTATTTGGAAGTCTGTTTCACCGATATGAATATCGCACTTTCTGCCAGCAAGCAATGTAAGAAGCTCTTATCCGCCTGCCAAGAGAGCAATGCCAAATGCACAGGAAAATTGTCGGCCTGTGCACTTGACCTTGCTGTCCTCAAGAAGAGATTTCCCCCCAGGATTTTCAAACATTTTTGGCCCAGTAAGAGAAATGACTTGACTTACTTCTATGTTATCGCAAAACATTTAGAAGGGGGAGTCGCCCAAAGTGAGTGCCGGAGAATGAGGGGAGAGCTTGCTACTCCGCGTAATTGGGAAGAGTATTTCTATATATCAGAAATTCTTCAGGAAAATTTTGGCGTTCAAGAATTCTGGTTGAGTATGTATTCAGAATGGTTCTGTAGCAACTGGTATTTGTATTGGGGTAGGTGGTATTGTGATAATGGAAAATGGACTCATCCGTCTTGGGTTGGTTACAGCGCTATTCAGTATCCTCATTTTAAAGCATTAATTCCAGGATGGCCACCAGGTTTTGAAAGAAGTGGATATGGTTGGGCACAAGCCGTGAAAGTCAATCATCATTATTGGCATGCTAAATTACTCTTTAACCATAACCGTTTTTTCGCTGTTTGTGAAATCCACGTGTAAGTGGTGCTGACAGACTTTGAATGTACGGAGTGGGGATTATAGTCTAATAAATGCTCATGGGCTCGTGCATGTATTTTTCACCCTGCCTGCAGTTCCAGCTTTGGCCACCATCGCTTGTGCTTCAAGTATAGCCCTGGGTTCTGGGGGCTTGAGTGGAGCAGGGGCAGAGGCAGCCAGAGAAGGTTTAATTCAAGGACATCAATCCCGCGTACCCAGAAGGCGGGAAGATGAGTCGGTATTTCAGAGGGCCCGGCGGCCTCCTGGTTTACGAGGAAGTTACTTTGATGGCAGTGAGCAGACTATAGACAACCTAAATGGTTAACTTCTCTGTAAGCCCAACATCCATTGAGTTCGATAGATTTTTTTCTTTCCCCTTTTTTTTTTACATTAGACAAGATTGTTCATTCTTCACTTGACATCACATTGTCTAATACTAATATAAATGAACGAAATTCATCAGCGGATTCCTTGTGATTCCAGTCGTTTCAACCGCACTTGCCATTTCCCAGAATTGGGCTTGCAAAGCTGGTGTCATACTGGGATGCCCCTCCCCCGGCAGCCATTTTGAGAGGGTCGGGGGATGTATACTAGCTATAGTAGCAGGGCTTGACATTAACTTTTTGAGGCACAGTGTCATCTGGACGGTCTTTTTTTATTATTTTTTTCTCAACTTTTTTTTGGACAAATAAATAAGACCCCCTTGGCCCCCTCCACTCCACAGTCCATAGTCTGCATACAGCACAAAGCTGCTAGGAGCATCACAGAAAAAGTGAAACCAAAAGCCACAGCTATATAGTAGCAGGTCTTGACATTAACTTTTTGAGGCAGAGTGTCCTCTGGACAAGTACATTTCCCTTTCACTTGTCCAGGCACAAAAGTCACTTTGTTAATTTGCCATCTCATAGTCTTTTTTATTTTATTTCTTTGGACAAATAAATAAGACCCCCTTGGCCCCCTCCACTCCACACGCCATAGTCTATCCAGCACAAAGCTGCTAGGAGCGTCACAGAAAAAGTGAAACCAAAAGCCACAAGTACATTTAAAAATGTTCCTTAGAGCTAGTACGCTGCATGCATGCATTGAGGCTCAACTTTATTATTTTTTTATTATTATTATTTTTTGCGCTGCAGAAAGGCTCATAGACATTTGGCTTGTCCTGGTGTCCGGGACAATTATAAATCCTTATGAACATGTTAATTAAAAATGTACTTGACCGTGATAAATGGGTTACAAAATCGTGGGATAGAGATTTAACGAAAAATAATTAAATATACTTGTTGCTTTTGGTTTCACTTTTTCTGTGATGCTCCTAGCAGCTTTGTGCTGTATGCAGACTATGGACTGTGGAGTGGAGGGGACCAAGGAGGTCTTATTTATTTGTCCAAAGACTGAAATGGCTAATTGACCAGTTACTTTTGTGCCTGGACAAGTGAATGGGAAATGTACTTGTCCAGATGACACTGTGCCTCAAAAAGTTAATGTCAAGCCCTGCTACTATAGCTAGTATATATCCCCCGACCCTCCCAAAATGGCTGCCGGGGGAGGGGCATCCCAGTATGACACCAGCTTTGCAAGCCCAATTGGACTTTTCTTGTTTCCATTGTTGTCCTATGTAATCAATAAATCAACATAAAAATCACACACAGTATTAAGTGAGCGGTGGCTTTCACTGCATGAAAAACATTGAATATGGGAAGCTTTCACTCGGGTAAATCCCCTCATTCCCTTAAGAATGCCTCCCTCATACCCAAGGTTATAGATACCTTCTCTGAGAAGATCATTTGCATATATTCCCCCGGCCAGCCAGCCCCCCCTTCTAGATTTTCACACCATCAGTACCCACAACCCCCCTCCTCTCTTTGTTGTGGGGAGGGGGGAGTAGGACTGCAAGAACTGATGGTGTGAAAATCTAGAAGGGGGACTGGCTGGCCGGGGGAATATATGCAAATGATCCTCTCAGAGAAGGTATCTATAACCTTGGGTATGAGGGAGGCATTCTTAAGGGAATGAGGGGATTTACCCTAGTGAAAGCTTCCCATATTCAATGTTTTTCACGCAGTGTTTGAGAATACATATTCCTATGTAATTGTTGTGGTGCCGGTTAGGGCCATGAGGCTTGTGTTGCGGGGCATACGGACGGACACACAAAGCCGGATGTAGGAGCTAAACTAATAATAATGAGGAAAAAGGACAAATGGCGGCAATATGGGGTGGCAGTGGCTCATGGGGTGGAAGCAAGCCCCCAGACACCAGGGGGAGGGCTGAAGCCAAATTGACATGGTGGCCGTTTGAGGTACTGCAGCTTTTTTACGGATGGGGCCAGAAACATAAACGCGCTGATATAAATCGAATCGCCACCCTATGAATCAAAATCGAATCGAATCGGGAGGTAAGTGAATCATCCCAGCTAGGCCTACTATTTAAGCTTCGTACGGCGACGGCAGATGACAACGGCAACCGGAAATGATCAGTGCTCGATAGATAAACCTGCCGTCGTAGCAGCCGTCTCTACTACGGCAGGAGCTAGCTTTCCACATAGCGTCTACAACGCCTGCTGCGTTGACGCGTCGCCATGGGAATAAAAGTGTTTAGTAAAAGGTGTGGGACCCCGTCGCCGACGGCTGTTTGCTTAACCATTTTGACTGCTACGGCAATCGCATCATAGCAGCCGTAGTCCCGCCTCACGTTGCGGTAGTAGAAACGGCCAACTTAAATTCCCCATTGTGTTGCCCTGTTGGGCAACCACACTAACTAGAAAAGATGCAATTGGAAGTTGCAAGTGTGGTTGCAGACGGTTGCTGACGTGACTATATTCTGTAGTAAGCTAACTGTCATGTGAAGCTCGACCAATTGATTCCCTATTGATTCCCATTCCCATTGATTCCATCAATTTCCAATGGCAGCGGAAAAGTTACCCTAGTAATCAATAAAGTTACGTCATTGATGATGAAAGTTACGTCATTTTTGAGGAGTTACCCTGCCATTTCCAATGGCAGCGGAAAAAAAGTTACATATTCTATTTGTACCTACCAGACCGGGGCTCCATACAGGACCACTGCGTCTTATTGTAAATCTGGTTATTTATCTCGCTCGAAAATTCCATTTCTCACTACATGCCTGTAGTATGTAATGTCTGCATCCATCGTTTGTTTACATCCAGCTCCGCCATTATTGCCGTAAAGCCGTGAACTTTGAACTCCCGACATCATCTCCCGCCGCGCGCAGGTCCTAGGAGAACATGGGGCCGACAGGAGCAGCAGAAAGACTAGCCCCAATCTCTCACCCACACATCCTACCTTGAGGAGGCAGCCACACCCAGGACCGCGTGCGCCATGGAAGTTCGGTATCTTCCATGGCGCACGCAAGAGACGACCGGTTTGCCACCGTACGTACATATCTCCTGGACCGAAGACCCCCTGGAGAGGGTCCAGGACACTGACACACCTCTGGGAAAATTAGCCCTCAGTCCTTCCTGCATGGGGATGCCATTTCAGGTATAGGCCAGCTTAATGGCCTCCACTTCCTCCGGAGACCCTGGCCATAGGAGATAAAAAAAAGCTGAGTCGACGACCTGCCTTGGTCTTGTGACAGTAAAGCCGCAATTAAGGCTCTTGCCAGGCAGAGACAATGCAGTCGTTTTTGTCCTCCTCCGAAGAGAACAGAGGTGTATGGAAGGCCACCAGTTCGTAAGAGAACCTCATGCATTCCGGGCCCACCGAGAGTTGCCTGACTGCGAGCGCCAGACATCTCACACTACGTTCACTACGTTTCACTCCGGGAGAGTCTGAGATTACCAGGGCAGATTCTATTTCGGCATGGGCGGGCTAAAGCCTATTGACGTCACACACACACACACACACATACACACACACACACGCGACGTGGCGTGACATTGCAAAAATACGTTATTTCTCATAACATATTATATGTCTGCATGTTTACGTTAGTGCAAAATGGTATTAAAACGTGAGGAAACGGCACTATTTCATAGTTTATTAATAATACAAGTCGAGTCTGACTCCGCCATGACAGTTTTCACGGACCAAT